>NC_052623.1:12564520-12834708 GCF_016161935.1 Mauremys reevesii
GGTTTGTGGAGTGGAGTGGGCTGAGCTCCAGTGGATCACTGAGATCTGTGCATAACTTTTGGAGATCCCTGGGTCCTTGGTCCCACCTTTACACCATTTCAGAGAGAAGAAAGGGACCTCCTCTCCTGGAAAAATCTGAGGAAATTTCCATATCACGGAGCCTTGTGGAATCTCCCTGGCCTGCCCTGAAACTGCTGGGGAAAAATCTGGTCTATATTATAATAATTACTATTTTATTATATTTTATTTCAACGAGATCCACAGCCTGTGACTAAACATCATTATACCACTCCCAGCCTGCCCTTTTTAAGGTTTCCTTGTGACTGATTGGAACCATAAGGAATGGGAGCCTGCAAAGCAGGGCTGCCACTGCTGATCCAGCCTGGATAGCATCACCCCATCCCCTGTGATTTTGGCCTCCTGCAGTTTGCCCTTGGCTTATCACAGAAAGGGGTTAAAAGCTGGGTGCACACGAAGCCAAGCAGCTGAGGTTCCCTGCTTTAATAAGTGGCCCCAAGGAATGTGCAGACAGGCTTCTTAAAGACAGTAGCCTCCCTATGCAGACACAGATGCCTGCTGCCCATGCAGCCTCCGATGACTACATCTGCCCATGCTCCACTTGGTGAGTATTTTAATCTACACAGAAATCTGACATTTCAAAGCAGACTTGCAGTGTTAAAACCCTGATGCCCCAAGTAACGATTTTCTCAAAGGAAGTCCCATTTTTAGACGTTCCATGTGCTTTGATTAATCCTGCCAGGGGCTGAGGAAGAAGAGACCCCACGGAATATCAGTGACTACGCCCCCCAAATCATATAGGTATATGTACTTTGACTTGATTGTGGATGCAGGAATTCAGAAGCTGCGTTGCTCTGTGGGCATACAAGCAAGTCTCATCTTATCACGAGGAGTTCCGTTCCATGAGTTAGTGCATAAAGGGAAAACCCGTCTACTGGAAACACTCATTGAGTTGAATGGCAGAAGAATCGCCGCACTAAAGATGCAGTTTTTATATTGTAACTTTTCTTTTTTTCCCCTATTTTCACCATCTACTCAAAGGCTGAATTTCGCACATGTTAAATGTGCTAAGATCACGACTTGCCTGTATTTCTGTTTCCTGACTGGCTGAAGGCTCCAGCACTTCTGCCTGAAGAAACCCTCAAATTACAGGGCTATGTTCATCTCTTTCCCTTCTCTGGTTTCTGAGGGCCCAAATGTCAGGCTCATGCCAGCCTCCTTTCTCGGGGTGAAATCCGCCATTCTCCCACTCCACAGACTGGGCCCTGGGCTGCCCGCGCAATGGCTGGAGCGATGCCGTTATTGAATTCAGAACCATACCCTGAAAATTTATCCCATATTGCTTGCAAAGAGGCAGCGGCATAATTTGAACTCACAGGAGCAGAAGAAAATAAAAACATAATGTATATAATGGGGCAATGAAACACGTTTATAGAATAGCAAATACAGGACAGATAAACACAATGACCATTTCACCATGCACTTGCCATATGTGCTTACACACCTGTCATGATACAATGGGCCACACTTTGAAGTTGTGAGGGCCAGAAAGGGTGTCTGTGTGAATGTCATTGTGCAAACTCACCCAGTGCTCAGTAGGCTGTGGAACTCTGATCCACAAGATATCAATGGGGCCAAGGGATTAGCAGGATTCAAAGAGGGACTGGATTTACACCACAAAATATGTCTAACTAGTGGGTGCCTGGAAACTTTCCCTTGAGCAGTCAATCTCACCAGCTCCCTATTGCAGGGATTCTTCCATCTTCCCCTGACGCATGTGTAACTGCTTACTGGGCTAGAGGGACTGCAGGTCTGAAACAGTCTGGCAGTGCCTATCTTCCTACTGGCATATCCTATTGGGGGTGTAAATCCAAATCTATGTTTTTTCTGATCTTCCTTGAGCTTCTGGGAATCCTAGATTTGCACTCAGAGCAGAAAGATGTCTCCTTAAATACCATCTACATTCCTGTTCTTTTCCATTCAGGAAGGAAAGTTCAAAACTTCTCGGACCTGCCCAGTATGGTATGTCAACTGTCAATGACACCAAATTCACACCTGCAGTGTTCCTTCTCACTGGGATACCTAGGCAGGAAGGCGTACATCTCTGGGTCTCTGTCCTCTTCTGCTTCATGTATGAAATTTCGATAGTAGGAAATTCAGTCATTCTGTTCATTATAAAAACAGATCCAATCCTCTATGAGCCCATGTACATTTTCCTTTCCATGTTGGCCCTCACAGACCTTGGCTTATTGATAGCCAGCATGCCGACGATACCGGGCCTATTCTTATTTAACTCTAGAGAGATCAGCCTTGATGCTTGTTTTGCCCAGATGTTCTTCATCCACTCTCTGCAATTAATTGAATCCTGTGCTCTTGTTGATGGCATTTGTCCGCTTCATCGCAATCTGTAACCCGCTGAGATATGCCTCCATCTTAACCCTGCCGAGAATAGCCAAGATGGGACTGGTGTTTATGCTAAGAGCAGTGGCAGTAATATTTCCACTCCCCTTTCTCCTGAAACAGTTCCGATTCTTTCGAGCCAATGTCCTCTCCCATTCCTACTGTCTGCACCAGGACGTCATGAAGCTGGTTTGTTCGGACATCACAGTCAATAACATCATCAGTCTCTGTGTCACAGGACAACAAGCCATTGTTCTCAGCCACTTGGGCCTATGCTTACAAGGCCTGCTGGTTGCCAGGGAGATGGTGGAATTAGTGGGCCCCCTTCTGTTAATGGGCACACTGGCAGGATGGGATTCAGTAGTATGGAAACCGGAAATAGTATAAGGGACCTACCATCAATCAAACCCTAACCCCTCCCCTTGGCCGCTTAAACCCTGCCCCTTGACCTCTTAAGCTCCGGCCAATTGTCACTGAAGTCCCACCCATGGGAATATTACTTCTGGGGTCAAGGAGGACACGACCGGAAGCAAAGTGTGTCATGTGACCCCTCTAAGAACTCCTCCCACTGCCCTCTACCAATCAGGAGGGGTTTCTCCCCCGTAGGCCCAACCTGAGAGGAGATTTGTCCGATCAGGGGTGTTCCGAGGCATGGTGACCCAGCCGGAAGTGGTTCATGTGACCCCTCTAAGAACTCCTCCACTGCCCTCTGCGAATCACGATGGGTTTCAGCAACACAGTTCCGCCCTGAGAGCAGATTTGACCAATCAGTGGTGTTCCAGGCTGGGGTGACCTGCCCAGAAGGGGGTCATGTCACCCATCTAAGAACTCGTCCCAGTGCCCTCTGCCAATCAGCGCGCGACACTATCACCCCATAAATCCCAGCAATCGGGGCAGAAGAGGCCATCTTTTACCATGAACACGTGCTTTAGAAATCATGGAAACATGGACTCCTTCACCGCCCTGGTGAGAACTTCAGACTTTGTGTTAGCCCCGAGGGCCTTTGGACTTGTGTGGAGAAAGCGCTACCTGGCGACAGTTCCGACGAGGGCCCTTAGACTCAGCCGTTGATGGATATGCCAGAACCTGAAACCCAAACCCTCGTGAGGCACCCCGATGAGCATGAAGGCCTCTCGTTGTCCACCCCCCTAGAGGTGGAAGACGAACGCAGCTCAGGGGAGTCACCAGAGGACAAGGTGAACAAAAAAGATGTCGCTCAGGTAAATGAATGATTAAGAAGTGACGGTTGATGATGGAGTGTAATGAAGTTAGGAACCGGGAGGTTGTGTAAATCTAAAAACAAGCAGTGGGGTGCTTACACTGTTTCTTTTCTGAAAATCTCTCTGTTCCTGCCCCCCACCACCCCATCCAACCCCTGCTCCTTCCTGACTGCCCCCCCGAACCCTTGCCTCCATTCAATCCCCCTGTTCCCTGCCATCTGACCGCCCCAACCCCTATCCCCTCCCCACAACCCACAAACTCCCTGCCCTCTTCCAACACCCCATCCCTGCCCCCTTACCGCTACCTGGAGCCACTCGGCAGCGGCGGATCCGCTCAGCCAGGACTGGGACCGGCGCTGAGGGGGCCCGAGCCGAGCCGGCCAGAGCCGCTTGGCGGGACCTGGACTGGTGCCGGTGCCGCGAGGTCCGGGCAGGAGCTGCTAGCCAGGACTGGGACCAGCACTGTGGGGCCTGAGCGAGCTGGCCAGAGTCGCTCAGCCGGGACCTGGACCGGGCTGGTGCGCAGGTCGGGCGGAGCCACTCGGTCGTGATCAGCACCACGGGCCCGGGGCCCGAGCCGAGCCGCAGCCGCTCGGCCGGGACCAGCACCGATGCTGTGGGGCCCGAGCCGGGCCGGCTCGGAGCCGCTCGGCCGGGACCGGCACTGGCGCAGCAGGACCCGAACCGGGCCGATGCCACTGGGGCCAGAGCTTGGCCAGGACTGAGCAGGGGCGCTCAGCCAGGGGCAGGCCAGGGGTGAGGCCAGAGGAAGCCGCTCGGCCTGAGCCGGACTGGGCTGCGCCATGCCTCTCTGGAGCCCTCCTCACGCCTGCCCCCAGCTTACCTGCCTGCTGCTTGTTTCAGGCTTCTCACGAACATCTGATTCGCGGGAAGCAAGGGAGGGGGAGGACAAGGAGGGCAGAGCGTTCAGGGGAGGAGAAGGAAGTGAGCTGGGGCCGGGGGCCAGGTGGATAGCTGCCCGAGCTTTAGTTGAATTTAAAAGCTGTTTTAGATCCGGTTGTCCTGGAACAACCGGTTCTAAAAGGGTTTCTAAATTTAACAACCGGTTCCTGCGAACCGGTGGGAACTGGCTCCAGCTCACCACTACGTGGGAGTAAATATATCATGCATCAGCTTGTTTCGCTCATGTCTGAGACACAGATCTCAAGAGGAAAATCCGGAAAAGGACAAAATGGAAGAATGAACCAGCTCAGACTCCCTTATGGTAGGGTCGTGGTGTCCATTTTACAGGCGGCTGTAAAAGGTCGTGTTAAACCAGGCAATTAATGAAACTTATTTATTTAAATATGTCAATATGAATGTGTCCCCCTTCATATTTGTGTTAGTAAAAGACAGTACCAGTAACAGTCATTTCTACACAGGCAGCTCTGTTAAAGAAAATATATTACATTGCCGGGGAAGTAGGGAGCATCGGCGGGGTGAACTCTCTTTCTCAAGTGGCCAGAAAGCATAGTAAAACTTTAAATAGAAGACAGGTAAGAGTTTGGCTTTCAGAGAAGGACACTTACACTTTACACATTTCCATCCCACCATCAACCTCTGCCTGGACCATTCCACACAAGAGATCCACTTCCTAGACACTACAGCACTAGTAAACGATGGCCACCTAAACACCACCCTATACTGGAAACCTACTGACCACTATACTTACCTACATGCCTCCAGCTTTCATCCAGACCACACCACTCAACCCATTGTCTACAGCCAAGCTCTACGATACAATCGCATTTGTTCCAACCCCTCAGACAGAGACAAACACCTACAAGATGTCTGTCAAGCGTTCTTACAACTACAATCCCCACCTGCTGAAGTGAAGAAACAGATTGACAGAGCCAGAAGAGTACCCAGAAGTCACCTACTACAGCCCAGGCTCAACAAAGAAAGTAACAGAACGCCACTAGCCATCACCTTCAGCCCCAACCAGCGGTGTATTATCGCATAGGCCAACAAAGCCTAGGCCTAGGGCGGCAAATTTGCTCACCCCCCCTCCCCAACTCTGCCCCTTCTCCAAATCCCTGGCCCACCTTTTCCCCCAGGCGCACCGCGCTTCCCTCCTTCCACCTCCCTCCCAGGCTTGCCACGCGAAAGCACTGGGAGGGAGGGAGAAGTGAGTAGTGGTGCACTCAGAGGAGGTGGAGCAGAGGTGAGCTGCAGCCCGCGGGTGCGGGGAGTAAACCGGGGGTGGGGGTGGGAACCGCTCCCCGCCCCAGATCATCTCTGCTCCACCGCCGCCATCCCCCTAGCACGCCACAACTCCCCTTCTCCCCCCTCCCTCCCGGGCTTGCCGTGGGGGAGGGTAGGTGAGCTGGTGCGTGGGGGTGCAGCAATTTTGAGGGCCTAGGGGCGGCAAATTTGTTAATCCGCCACTGCCCCAACTAAAATCTCTCCAGCACATCATCAAGGATCTACAACCTATCCTGAAGGACAATCCCTCACTCTCACAGATCTTGGGAGACAGGCCAGTCCGCTCTTACAGACAGCCCCCAAACCTACAGCAACCACACAACAAACACACTAACCCAGGAACCTATCCTTGCAACAAAGCCTGTTGCCAACTCTGTTCACATATCTATTGAGGGGACACCATCATAGGACCTCATCACATCAGCCACACTATCAGAGGCTCATTCACCTGCACATCTGTCAATGTGATATATGCCATCATGTGCCAGCAATGCCCCTCTGCCATGTACTTTGGCCAAACCGGACAGTCTCTACATAAAAGAATAAATGGACACAAATCAGACGTCAAGAATTATAACATTAATAAAACAGTCGGAGAACAATTCAGTCTCCCTGGCCACTTGATTACAGACCTAAAAGTCACAATATTACAAAAAAAACCCTTCAAAAACAGACTCCAACAAGAGACTGCTGAATTGGAATTAATTTGCAAATTGGACACCATTAAATTAGGCTTGAATAAAGACTGGGAGTGGATGGGCCATTACACAAAGTAAAACTATTTCCCCATG
Source organism: Mauremys reevesii (assembly GCF_016161935.1). NCBI lineage: Eukaryota > Metazoa > Chordata > Testudines > Geoemydidae > Mauremys > Mauremys reevesii. Next base: position 12,571,155 of record NC_052623.1, read on the forward strand.
CTTATTTTTCCCCCCACTACAGTTCCTCACATCTTCTTGTCAATTGGTGGAAATGGGCTATTTTCATTGCCACTACAAACAGTTCTTTTTCTTTCCTGCTGATAATAGCTCACCTTAACTGATCACTCTCGTTAGAGTGTGTATGGTAACACCCATTGTTTCATGTTCTCTGTGTATATCTATATAGCTATAGATCTTCCTACTGTATTTTCCACTGCATGCATCCGATGAAGTGGGCTGTAGCCCACAAAAGTTTATGCTCAAATAAATTTGTTAGTCTTTAAAGTGCCACAAGTCCTCCTGTTCTTTTTTCACTTTACACAAACCGGCTCGAATACATTTTAAAAGAAACAAGACCATTGTTTCAGATGTGGATGTGCAATGGCAGGCAAATTTGGTGGATATGCACCGGTTCTCCAAATGCAGCAGCGGTTTTAAGTACATCTTAACAGTGATAGACACTCTATCCAAATATGCCTGGGTCTTAGGTCTAAAAACAAGACGGGTGTTGAGGTATCCAAGGCCTTTCAAGCTATTTTCAGCAAAGGTCGCGTGCCTCAAAATTACAAACCGATCGGGAAAGAATTTTTAAACAAACCTTTAAGCAGATTATTAAAGTGGCATGGAGTTCACCATCTTGTTACTAATAATGAAGTCAAAGCAGGGGTTGTAGAGCGATTTAACAGAACTTTAAAAACTAGGATGTGGAGATATTTTACAGCCCATAATACCTTTTCCTACATTGATGTGTTACCTGACTTTAAGAGTTACAACCAGAGTTTCACAGAACTATACAGACCAGACCCGCTGATGTTAACCCTTCAAATTCTTTGAAGGTATGGAAAATGGTTTACAGAGATGGTTTAAAATAACACCGGTTGTTGCCCCTAAATAATCCCCCAGAGGGGGATTCCACTCACTCTTCCTTTTCACAAATATCACCAAGACAGTGTCATGGTACAGGCACCACTCTTGCAACCTGTCTAGGAGGTTGTATAGTTCTAAGCAGGCATAAGCGGTGGTGAAACAGGCTATGAAGACGTTGGTATTGCCCGAGACAGAGTACCGGTCTTTTGCGTGCTTCGAAGACACACACGCGGTTTCATCGTCGATAAACTCACAGGATGAAACCTTGTAATTGAGGGGAAACAGGTACTGAAAGAGTGGAGAAATTGGAGAGGGTCCAGAGAAGAGCAACAAGAATGATTAAAGGTCTTGAGAATATGACCTATGGAGGAAAGTTGAAAGAAATGGGTTTGTTTAGTTTGGAAAAGAGAAGACGGAGAGGGGACCTGATAGCAGTTTTCAGGTATCTAAAAGGGTGTCATAAGGAGGAGGGGGAAAACTTGTCCACCTTAGTTAAACTCTAAGAATAAACAAGAAGCAATGGGCTTAAACTGCAGCAAGGGAGGTTTAGATTGGACATTAGGAAAAAGTTCCTAACTGTCAAGGTGGTTAAACACTGGACTAAATTGCCTAGGGAGGTTGTGAAATCTCCATCTCTGGAGATATTTAAGAGTAGGTTAGATAAATGTCTATCAGGGCTGGTCTAGACAGTATTTGGTCCTGCCATGAGGGTAGAGGACTGGACACGATGACCTCTCGAGGTCCCTTCCAGTCCTTGAATCTATGGATCTATAAAATCTAAAGGTTTATTCATTAAAGGAAAAAGATACAGATGAGAGCTAGAATTGGTTAAATGGAATCAATTACATACAGTAATGGCAAAGTTCTTGGTTCAGGCTTGTAGCAGGGATAGAATAAACTGCAGGTTTAAATTAAGTCTCTGGAGTACATCCCCAGATGGGATGGGCCATCAGTTCTTTGTTCAGAGCTTCAGTTTGTAGCAAAGTCCCTCCAGAGGTAAGAAACAGGATTGAAGACAAGATGGAGATGAGGCATCAGCCTTTTATAGTCTTTTCCAGATGTAAGAACACCTCTTTGTCCTTACTGTGGAAAATTACAAGCAAAATGGAGTTTGGAGTCATATGGACAAGTCCCTGCATACTTTGCTGACTTACAAGGCGCACCTGCCTTCTCTCAATGGGTCAGTTGTGTAGCTGATGGTCCTTAATGGGCCATCAAGCAGGCTAGGCAGAGCTAACACCAACTCATCTGGGATGTCACCCAGAAGCATAGCATAAGTTTGAAATACAGACAAGATAGAGCCAATATTCATAACTTCAACTACAAAATGACACACGCATACAGACAGCATAATCATAACCAGGAACCCATAACCTGGTCTTAGACCCCTTATATGACCCCCTTTACCTAAGATTTGGTGCCACTACAGGACCTTGGTTGCAACCATGTTCTATACGGTCCCAGTTCAAGTCAATAATGTGACACAGGCATCTTCCGGTTTGGTCATTTTCTTTAAAACACGGTCAGGGTCTGCACTAAATTGCACAGCATTTATCAAGATCACCCCTTACGCTAAATGTTCTTGCGTTAGGCACAGACATTGCATAGCATAACCTATGGCAAGAACAGTGTTTAATAAGCTTTCCAAATACAGCTCAGCACACAGGCCCCAGAGCTTGCAGTTTATATCTACTGAAGTCCAAGTCACACAGTCATGGCGCCGTTGGGCTGGCACATCTATGACACGGCCCTCACAATCTTCAGAAAGCTTTTCCCTAAGGCAGTGATTAAGGACAGCATAAACAGCAACACATACAATAGTCCGCATGACTTTTTTATGCTCACGACGTGGCACTGGCTCAGTTAGTTCCATGCCAAGCCTCATAAACTCCTCATAGCTGTCATCCTCGGAGTCCTCTTCAACAATTTGTATCGGCATTGAGCAAAAACAAGGAGAGCCCGGTTCATCTTCGCTGCTTGATGGAACGCTGTCCAGGGCCTGCGGGTCCTCTAGAAAGGCATCCTCAAGCTGTTGAGAGATTTTCAGAAAAGAAACAGTGTAAGTTCCCACTGCTTGTTTTTAAACATACACAACCCCCCCACCCCCGGTTCCTAACCCCATTACACCCCATCATCAACAGTCACTTCTTAATCATTCATTTACCTGAGCAATGTCTTTTCCATTCACCTTGTCCTCCGATGACTCCCCCGAGCTGTGTTCGCCTTCCACCTCTAGTGGGGCGAACAATGAGAGGCCTTCATGCTCATTGGGGTGCCTCACGAGAGTTTGGGTTTCGGGTTGGGCGTATCCATCAACGGCTGAGTCAAAGAGCCCTCGTGGGAACTGTTGCTGATGTAGCGCTTTCTCCACACAAGTCCAAAGGCCCTCAGGGCTAAAACAAAGTCCAAAGTGCTCACAGGGGTGGTGAAGGAGTCCATGTTTCCATGATTTCTAAAGCACGCATCCTTGGTAAAAGATGGCCTCTTCTGCCCCGGCGCTGGGACTTATGGGGTGATAGTGTTGCACTCTGATTGGCAGAGGGTGCTGGGAGGAGTTCTCAGAAGGGTGACACGGCCCTCATCTGGGCGGGTCACCCCGCCCTGGAACACCACCAATTGGTCAAATCTGCTCTGGGGGTGGTCCTATGCGGCCGAAACCCATCGCGATTGGTAGAGAGCATTGGGAGGAGTTCTTAGAGGGATCACACAAGCCACATCTGGATGGGTCCCCCCACCCTGGAACACCCCTGATTGGTCAAATCACCTCTTGGGGCAGGCCTATGGGGGCGAAACCCCTCCTGATTGGTAGAGGGCAGCGAGAGGAGTTCTTAGAGGGGTCACATGACACACTTTGCTTCCAGTCATGTGTCAACCTTGACCCCGGAAGTAATACCCCCATGGATGGGGCTGCTGCTGAGAGGCGGGTGGGGTTTAAGGGGTCGAGGGGCGGGGTTTTAGGGGTCATGGGGCTGGTTTGGGTTTGATTGACGCTAGGGCCCTAATAGTACTACTGGACACTCTTAGAGGCCCTTGCCTTCCAAAAGGGGGGCTTTGTGAATTTAGTATCAGCTCTTCTTGAAGGAAGGATTGATTCTTGAACCGCAGGAGGTAAAGTAACAAATCCATTGAGCTAGCCACACCCTCAATCTCATCCAAGCCCCCAGGCCCCCCTTCATCTTGGAATCTGGGTTTAAATGTGATACCCCAAGGAGAGTCTCTTATACATACGTCTCTGTGTCCCAGGACAACAAGCCATTCTTCTCAGCCACTTTAGCCCACGCTTACCAGACCCACTGGATGATAGGGAGAGGTTGGAATTTGTGGGCCCCTTCTGTTAGTGGGCATGCTGGCAGGGTGGGATTCAGTAGTATGGAAACCGGACACCCTTGGAGGCCCTTGCCTTCCAAAAGGGTGGCTTTATAAATTTAGTGTCGGGTGTTCTGGAACGAGAGTCCTTGAACATTCGGGACTTCACGTTGTTTTGAAGCTTGCTGAAGATTTGCTTGAGGCACATTAACCTCTGCTTGAGAACTTTGCTCCTTGAAGGAGATGGTGTCCTAGGTCTGGAGGCCTTTGGTGACTTTGGGGGAGAACCGTCAGGACTCCCAGTTGCTTTCTCCCCAGCTTGCAAAAGCTCTGTTGTACTCGTAGCAACGGACACCATCTTTGGTTGCCTGGTGGGAGCCGTTTTCCCCATGCCATCCTGCGCCTTGCTCTTGTCTGCTGGAAGGAGCCACAGCACTCCCATCTTGCTGTGGTTGATGTCAGATGCTGAGGAGTCTCCTGGAGTCCATCGCTGTGGAATTCCATGGGATCTTCTGGGCAAGTCAGCACCTGCAGAGCCAGCTTGTCTCTTCCATCGAAGCTTACTGCACTTCTTGCAGATTTTGATTGGCGGCTGGTCCCTGGAGAGCTTTGAATTCACAGTTCCATCGAACCCATGTGAATCCATGATGTCTCGAAGACCATGCAGCTCAGCAGATGTCTCCTTCTGAGTTTTCTTACCCTTCATCTTTCCTGGATGTGCCTTGCGGCACTGCTGGCAAACTGAGACCTGGGCCACCAAGGGGCGGGAGCTGCTCAACATTTCCGTCAGGTGCTTGATCTGCAGGTCGTGTGCAGCCTGCCCAGCAATGAGAGAGTCAAGGGTGGATCTTGTTAGCTGCTCAGAGCCTGGGGCCTCTGGGGCAACCTGGTGGCATTGGGTCCTGGGAAGATCTGCCCTGCCCTCACCTGCCTGTGCCCCTGGCCCCAGGCAGGAGCCTTCTCACAAGGTAACCTTCCTCTCCATGTGCAGCTCCAGCTTCTCTTCAGTCCCTTTGCTGTCACACACACTGGTAAGGGGCTTTCTCAACTCGCTCCTATAAATCTGGAGTGTCGCTTCGAGTGTCTTCTCTGCTATTGTGGTTCCTGGAGGTGGCGATGTCAGATCCATCCCTGCTGGCAGAGTGCAGCGATCTGGGTTAGTCTGGTTTCCTGCCGCGGTATCATTCCTGCCCGTCTCCATGGTGGTATCTTCCACTGGCGTTGGAGGACGTGTGGAAGAAGAGGAGCTTGTGCTTTGCCTCCCTGTCTGCAGGAAATCGGTCTCCATCTCACTGAACTCCACACTGGCTCCCCTGGCTTGGACGGCGTGAGGGAACTTTGCCGGGGGCTCTGGATCCAGGGTGGGCAGCCCCCTCTGCATGATGAGATGCTCACGCCTTATGTGGAGTTCGATGGGGTGGGCAGGCTGTTGTCCCATCGTTGGGAATGCCGCTGTCCTGTGCTTGCCTGGCTCCCTAGGGCGGCGGAGTGGCCCAGGCAGGGCAGTCTCTCTCAGGAGGGGAGCATCTCTGTGCGACTCTCTCACGACCTTAGGAAAAGCCTTCGTTTGGATCTCCGAGCATTTCTGAGCCACGTGATCCTGCAGCTTGACCCCCGCCGTGGGCACAAACCTGGCCAGGATGGCATCAGGGGATGCCATGATCCTGTGGACCTTTTGGGGCAGGGGTCCCCAGGGGCAGACGCATGGCTCCTGGATCTCCTGTGCATGCTGAGGCCTGGTGTCGGATCTCAGGGGCTTTGGGACCTTTGCTGGAAATCCACATTCGGGCCGATCTGTGTTGAATTCCCATTGCTGCTTGGTGTCCTGCTCACCCAGCAATGGCTCCCCCGGGATGGGGGTTTGTGGAGCCCACAGTTGGCTCTGCAGATGCTTCTGTCGGATGTTGAAGTCTGAGCCATGGGCTGACATCTGGTCCAGACCTATGTTCTGCTCTCGCCGGTCTCGTCTGCTGTGGGCAGGGGGCCTGGGGAGAGGCTGGGCTTGGATGGGATGAGTGGATCCTTCCCAGCTTGCGACAGTCATGGTCTCCCTTGTGTTGCAGAGGGGCCCTGACCAAGTCATGGAGGCTTCTCTCAGGGAAAAGGAGCTGGGACTCCAGAGGGGAGAGGTGGTGGATTCCATGGAGGAATAGCAGAACTGTCTCATCCCAGATGCCGACACACTTGGCCTGTGGGAGAGAGCAGACAGGGACAGATGGGACATGGCCCTGCTGAGCAAAGGCAGGGCTTGGTCACAGCCTTCCAACAGTAGTGCAATGGGGCAGTGCCTAGGCATGCATTGCACACCACACCCTGACACAAGGACATCAGCTGGGTGACGAAGGACTGAGAGGGGGAGCTGGCATTCATTTTCTCTAGAATGATAACCCCTTCGTCACACGCACATGTGCAGCACCTAGCACAATGGGGCCTTGAGCATGATCGGGGATCTACTGCTATTTTAATAGAAAGATTAGCTAACAACAATTGGTTTGGGGGAGGAAGATGTGAGCATGTGTGTGTAACCCTTGCCAGAGGATGTTGTGAAGGCCAAGACTATAAACTATAAAAGGAACTAGATAAATTCATCAATGGCTATTAGCTAAGGTGGGCAGGGATGGTGGCCCATAGTCTATGTTTGTCTGAAGCTGGGAATGGGCGACAGGGGATGGATCATTTGATGATTCCCTGTTCTGGTCATTCCCTCTGCTGCACTGGCATTGGCCAGTTTTGGAAGACAGGATACTGGGCTAAATGAACCTTTGTTCTGACCCAGTCTGGCTGTTCTGATGTTCTTACATTCTAACCCACTGGAAAACTGTCCTGTTCTAATGGCTGATACACTAGAGGCTAACAACCTACCATTGCTTCCAGTTAATGGAGTTTCTCCGGTGGTGGAGGTCTGTGCTATGGTCCTGAAAGTCCTGGATTTGAACCCAACTGATGACTCATGTTTGGGGTGTATCACGTTGTGTCCCATTCACTGCTTGTCTGGTGCCTACTCTGGGGATTAGCTCTCGAGGTCAATGCCCCTTCCATTTGTCGCATGTGATCACTGTCACTCCCACACTGACCCAGACAGTTTTCCTGTTCACTGCCCCGCCGGTCCATGCCTTGCCCTCGGGGGCTGGTAGGGAAACCTGGGCCCACACTTCACACTGGGGTCCAGGCCAGGGACCCTCAACCCAGCAGTTCTGGGCTTTCCTCTCCCAGCCTGGACTGCTTCCTACTGCTCCTGGTTCCCTCCTTGCTCTGGGTGCACCAGCTCCAAACACTCCCCCCTCTTCCCAGGGAGGGGCTGCCCTTTCCTAGCCGCAGCCCCTGTCTGGTGCCAGCGTCCTGGCTTTATAGGCCCCGTCTGTTCCTGCCAGCTGAGCCTGCTTGGGATCAATTCCCTGCTCCCCGGCTCTTCCTGCAGGTGCACTCTGTGGAGTTCATGGACCTGCCTGTCCACCTGAGCCCCTTCCAGTGCTGTGTGGAGTGGACACCCCCTCACAGGGTGTCATTGGATTGCTTTTTCCTTCAAACACAGCACGGGCAGGTTCTAGACAGTCGCCTGCTGGCAGATATTGCCCTACAGAAGGATTTGATCCTACTCACAACCCCAGCTTGTAGTCTCTGCATTGAATTTCTGATAATCCCTCACCTCACTTTCACTGGTATCTCACCTTGGAAGCTAAAGCCTCCTAGTGGCTTTTTCCCTGTTATTTTAGGATCCTGGAGTGTCTGGTTTTCCCTGCTCCCTCCTCTCTACATTCACTCTCCCCTCCCACCCAGCCCCCAGTCTGGTGTCCCCTGGTCAGTTGCCTTACGGTATCAGAACTTCATCCAGGTGTCTGGCCATGTCCTGTACCCTCCTCTCAACGAGCCTGAGGCGCTGAGCCAAGGGGAGCTTCTCCAGGGGCACAGGGCAGCTGTGGAACAGAGAGAGCAGATAGCTGAGTGCAGGCCCTGCCCTCAGGCCCTCTTTTACCCAGAGGGGCGGCACCGAAAGGCTCCCTGTCCCATTATCCACTGAGGCAGCCTCCTCCCCTGCAATACCCGGGCCTTGGATGTTCTGGTTTGGGGTTAGCAGGATTGTTAGGTGAGCCCTGCTAGTGCTGAGGAGGTGAGAGTGTATCCTACTGGCAGCGTGTGTGTCATGTGCCCCCCACAGAAGCTAATCAAAACATAGGATAACAGCCTACTGGGGGGAAGGGATAGCTCAGTGGTTTGAGCATTGGCTTGCTAGACCTAGGGTTGTGAGTTCAATCCTTAAGAAAGCTACTTAGGAATCTGGGGCAAAAAATGGTCCTGCTAGTGAAGGCAGGGGGCTGGACTAGATGATCTTTCAAGGTCCCTTCCAGCTCTAGGAGATTGGTAGATTTCCAATTATTACCTTTACCTTTATTATTACTATAGCTGCCAACTAATGCAGCTACCTCTTCAGCTCTAAGGGGTGCTTTATGCTGCAGAGGTGAAGATCCAGGATTCAAATCCTGCTGGGAACCCATGCCGGGGGACTGGAGGAGGGGCTGTTACACAAGTGCTGCTGGATCCCTTTCACCCTACTCACCATACCAGAAAGGCCAGCCTTCCTCCTGACCGCTCCACCTCACCTCCCAGGAGTGTACGGGGCTGCTCCCAGAAAACATTTTCTCCCCCTCTTGGGAGGGGAGGATGGTCCAGTCCAATCAACACAATCTACCCCCCCCACCACTGCCCCAGGTTAAATTAATCGTATGATGCTCGAGGAAGGGAATGACCCACTGTACGAGGCGTGGGGGTGGATTAGAGATGGCAACTTCTGCTGGGTGGGAATGAATTGCAGGAATCTAAAGGAGAAGAGTTGCTAGCGTGGTACATAGGTCGGGGCAGGGGAGGGATTACTCGGGCTACTGCCCCTGGGTGGGGATGAATTGCATGGCGCTAAAGGAGGGGACTGACCCACTGCAGATTCATGGAGGGGGGCATTGCTTACCACGTCTCTGGGGATGCAGAAGCCTCCTCCAGCTCTTCCTCACAGCACCCAAAAGCTGCCAGAAGTGAGACATAAAGGAGACATTGAGCTGCTTGGGCACCCTCTGCTTCCTAGCAGCCTATTGCCCCAGATTTCAGAGGCAGCCTGTGAACGGAGCCCCAGCCAGTGCCTCTGCACGACTCTGGGCACGACTGCGCCTTCGCAGGAAGAGGGGAGGCAGGTCGGGGAATGGACCCTATTTCTCTGCTTTGCATGGGGCCTGAGTCTGCCACCACAGCTGTGGGGTGAGGGGCTGCTTACCTTTCACTTTCTTTTTTGTCTTTCTGGGCCTCCTCTTCCTCGGAGAAGCCTGCCACACACAGAGAAAGCAGCAGGGTTAGAAGCGAACTCCTCAATAAACCCGGGAGAACAATGAGCCATAGGTGATTGCCATGTGGGGCCATGTGGAAATTTTTCCTTCTGGGAGAGTATTGCACTCTGAGGCCTCATGGGTAGGCATTGTGCTTTCCTGTGATGCAGACAATATAGGGCACACAGCACAACCCATAACAGGGGTCACTGGAACAATCCAGGGGTTGGAGAAACAGGGTTTGTTGGTACCAGGAACCTGCAGAGCTTATAAGCATTGAAGGAGAGAGCCTGCAAAGTTCTCTCTCCTGCAAAGATGACAAAACTCTGCAGGTTTTAGGATTGCAGGGTATGCAACTAACCCCAGATACCATGCACGGAATTCAGACCTTGGGGGAGAAATCCGACCTCTGGACAACAGTGTTTCCTAGATACATATTTAGGGAGTGCATGATATCGGGGTTTTATCTGCATGCATTTGGGATGGCCATGCTACTCCTGAGTGGTGAAGCCATGAATGGGTTATCCAAATCCACCCAAGCAAGTGCTGATATAACCCCAATATCATCCTTAAACGGCAGCTCTTTTACACCAAAACACAACAATAACAGTTTGGCATGAGTTCAGCCCACTTGCCTGGGAGCTGCAAAGTTTCTTGAAGGTAAACTGCACTGCTTGCAGCTTAACTAGCCAGGTATTCCTTTCACAGGCGAGATCTTTCTCGCCTGGGCTCAGCCCCTGCCCTCCTCCCCCACAGTTTAGTTCCTTTATTTCTCCAGGTGTTTTCAGCAGTCTTCCTTTTGGGGCATGGAGGTGGTGGAGAAGAAGAACCTAGATTAACTCCCTTCTAAGCCTTAAATAGGATTTGGCTATGACAGGAATCCTTTGTCTCCCAGTTTGACCCCCCCACGCCCTCCTAGTTGAAAAATACCACCAGTCCAAAATGATGCCCATCTGAGGGAACTGAGATTATTTAGTCTGCAGAAGAGAAGAATGGGGGCATGGGAAAGGATTTGATAGCTGCTTTCAACTATCTGAAAGGGGGTTCCAAAGAGGATGGATCTAGACTGTTCTCAGTGGTAGCAGATGACAGAACAAGGAGCAATGGTCTCAAATTACAGTGGGGGAGGTTTAGGTTGGATATTAGGAAAAAACTTTTTCACTAGGAGGGTGTGGAAGCTCTAGAATGGGTTATCTAGGGAGGTGGTGGAATCTCCTTCCTCAGAGGTTTTTAAGGGCAGGCTTGACAAAACCCTGGCTGGGATGATTTAGTTGGGAATTGGTCCTGCTTTGAGCAGGGGGTTGAACTACATACCTCCTGAGGTCCCTTCCAACCCTGATATTCTATGGATTCTATGATTCTATGAGGTGACATGATCACATGACCCTGCAGTGTCAAAGCAGCATCTCAGGAAACTTCTCAGGAAGGAGGAAGATTAGTATTTTCAAACACCTATTGTCCTTCCTAATGGCCCATCCAGGCTGATTGCCCACTGTTTGGGGGCATTCCCCTGGTGCAAGCACTTTTGTAATTGATACAGAGCCCATATTCCTAACTTCAGATACAGAAATGATAAATCCATACAAATAGGATAATCCCATTCAGTAAATCAGAACCTTTCCAATGATATCTCACATGACCCATCTTTCATAAAACATACCTTAGTTATGCCATATTCATAGAATATTTCTATGAAGAATATGGGGTGTAATGTGACAGGGGTGAAGAAACATGTGGACAAGGGCGATCCAGTGGATATAGTGTACCTGAACTTTCAGAAAGCCTTTAACAAGGTCTCTCATCAAAGGTTCTTAAGCAAAGTAAGTTGTCATGGGATAAGAGGGAAGGTCTTCACATGGACCAGTAACTGGTTTAAAGATAGGAAACCAAAGGTAGGAATCAATGGTGAGTTTATGAAGAGAGATAAATAGCAAGGTCCCCCAAGGATTTGTACTGGGACCAGAGTTGTTCAACATCTTCATAAATGATCTAGAAAAGGGGGGAAACAGTGAGGTGGCCAGATTTGCAGATGATACAAAACTAAAGATCGTGAAATCCAAAGCTGAATAGGCTCTCCTTGTTCCCAGATGTATAACTCTGTTTTGGACTGTGTGAAAATGCATTTTGTTTGAATGGGCCCCATTTGCCAAACAAACTCTCCGGAACTCTCTGTATGACTGTCCTGTCCTCATCGTTATTTACCATTCTGCCAATCTTCGTGTCATCAGTACATTTTTATCAGCAGCAATTTTGTATTTACTTCCAAGTCATTGAAAAAATATTGAATAGCATCAGACCTAGTACTGATCCCTGCAGAGCCCCATTAGAAACACCCACCTTCGATGAGCCCTTTGACAATTACTTTTTGAGATCTGTCAGTTAGCCATTAGCCTGTTCTCAATCCATTTAACCTGTGCTCCATTGATATTGTAGAGTGCTAATTTTTAATCCAAATGTCCTGCGGTACTTGTATGCATAAACAGGGGAATCTCAAGTTGGAGGAGAGAGGTTGTTTTACCTCTGTATTTGGCACTGGTGCAACCACTGCTGGAATCCTGTGTCCAGTTCGGGTGTCTAACATTCAGGAAGGATGTTGATAAATTGCAGAGGGTTCAGAGAAGAGCCATAAGAATAATTAAAGGATTAGAACACATGCCTTGTAGTGATAGACTTTAGGAGCTTGGTCAATGTTGCTGAAAGAGGTTAAGGGTGGTTTGAGGAAAAGTCTATAAATACCTACCTGGGGAAGAAATCATTACAAATGGGCTCTTCAACCTAGCAGAGAAAGGTCTAACATGGTCCAATGGCTGGAAGTTGAAACTAGACAAATTCAGACTGGAAAGAAGGCGTCCATTTTTAACAGTGAGAGGAATTAACCATTGGAACAATTGACCAAGGTCATGGTGGATTGATTCTCCATCACTGGCGATTTTTAAAGTCAAGATTGGACATTTTAATAAAAGGTATGCACTAGGCATGATTGTGGGGAAGTTCTTTGGCCTGTGCTAGACAGGAGGGCCAGACTAGAAGATCACAATGGGCCCATCTTGCCTTGGAATCTATGAAAAACAACACCTTACACAAGTCTAAGTTTGTCACATCTATGTTTGATATGGCCCATCTTCCATAAAACATTGTTAACCTGCTTTAAATATATTCCCGTCCTTTAATTCTTTATTGATTGAATCCCATATCAGTTTGTCCATTATTTCAGGCTAACTGGCCTATAAGAAGCCAGGCCAACCTTCCATAGCTTTTTGAATATTGACAAAACATTAGCACACTTCCAGCCTTCTGGAATTGCCTCAGGAATCCTACATTGGTTAAAAAATTAATGTCAGTGGGCCAATAACCTCCTGAGCCAGCTCTTTGAGGACTCTTGGGTGGAGATGATCCGAGCCTGCTGATTGAAAAATACTTTTGTTTGGTTCCTGCATTCAGCTGGCATCAATCCAGCCTTTCCATCTCTCTAGGAGTCTCACTTACCTCAGATCTGGCGAGCCTGATCACAGCATAAAAGACAACAAAGAGCAGATAGAGGAGGAGTGAACTCATTTCCCCGGGCTCAGGCACTAAGACACTCTCAACACAGACACTCTCAAAATAGCAACAAGTACCCAGGCTACACCTGAGGGCAGGTTGCTGCTCTGGCACCAGGCAGGCGCTGATGTCATCTCTAGGTCACATTGGGGCTGCCCTCCTGCAATCTCCCTCTAGTCTGTGAGGTGTCAATGCTGTCCTTAGATCAGGAGATGGGATGGGGCAACTGCCCAAGTGGGCTGGGCTCAGAATAAGACAGGAGAGAGGGCATCAGGTTTCCCAGGAAAACCCTGGGTCTTTTCTGAGCTCTATGACTCTCAAGCCCTTAGGCAAGGGACATTTTTTCCCTACTTGTGGGAACTCCTAAAACCCCTGTGACTGAGGCAGAATCTCCCAGCCTGAAGTGAGAAGCAGCCCTGAAGTGATTCTCTAGTGCTACCAGTGCAGAAAAACGTTCCTGGTATCGCCAGCCCAAGCATTCCAACACCATGAGCTGGGCCCCACCAAAATCATGAGATTGGCTTCAGAATAATGAGATCTTCACAAAACATTCATCTGGGGAACTCTTCATTTGCCTTCTGGTGTCTGAGCCGCTAGGGTGCACTCAATTCATGTTCTCCAGCTTCTCTTTGCAACCACGAGGGCTTAAAATTGGCTAACAAATAAACTAAAAGAAAGAGCAGAGATTCTCAGATAAATCACTTGACTCCAGCAGTGGGCGCTTTAAGAAAAGCACCCTATATCATAAGATAATAAAGAGCCCTACCTCTTATCTAACATGTTCAATCAGTAGATCTCAAAGCACTTTACAAAGGAGGTCTGTAGCATTAGCTCCCTTTTCGAGATGGGAAATTGAGGCACAGAGAAGAGCAGTGACTTTCCCAAGGTCACCCAGCAAGACAGTAGCAGAGCCAGGACTAGCACTTAAGTCTCCTGAGTTCCATCTAGTGCTCTATCCACTAGGCCACAATGCATTTGAAGTAAGGGGTCATAGTCAGTACATTCCTGTAGCGGTTATTTTGGGCTATTCCAATACCATTGTTATTGAAGTTACACATGTTGACCTGTGCTCTGTGCTGGTATAGGGGCATCCTTGTTAAAACGAGTTTCTCACAGCAGGTTGCATCTGAGTTCTTGTTAGGCCTGAACACAAGTTAACTGGACCATGTCTCCGATGTCCCCATGGGAAAGTTTAAAAGCCACTGAAGGCCTTGCAGTGCACTGACATACTGGGATTTTCAGAAAGCCTTTGACAAGGTCCCTCAGCAAAGGCTCTTAAGCAAAGGAAGCTGTCATGGGATAAGAGGAAGGGTCCTCTCATGGATCAGTAACTGGCTGAACCATAGGAACCAAAGCGTAGGAATACTGCATGCAGATGTGGTCTCCCCATCTCCAAAAAGATATCTTGGAATTGGAAAAGGTTCAGAAAAGGGCAACAAAAATGATTAGGGGTGTGGAACAGCTTGCATAGGAGGAGAGATTAATAAGACTGGGACTTTTCATCTTAGAAAAGACAACTACAGGGGATCTGATAGAGGTCTATAAAATCATGATTTGTGTGGAAAAAGTAAATAAGGAAGTGTTATTTACTCCTTCTCATAACAGAAGAACTAGGGGTCACCACATGAAATGAATAGGCAGCAGGTCGAAAAGAAACAAAAGGAAGTATTTCTTCACACAAACTTTGATTACACCCGTACCTGTAATAATTCCATTGTATTGCAGGGACAGTGAGCAGGTTCAGTCTGTTCTGGCAGTGGAACGCCCACCTGTGGAGAACAACACAAATCTTCAAATTGGGACGGTTGGGGATGCCAGTACCCTGAGTTGCTCTGATGTGGAGGAAAGACACCAGAGTGTAGTAAAGCTGCTCAGACTAAACAAAAAAAATCCTTCTGTTGACGACAATCTGTGGGTTAACTAAGACGCCTCATAAATTGAAACATGCTCTTATCATTACAGCAATACAGCACATACCAGTCAAAGAAAAATAACAGTATCTAACATACAGATTTCTTCAGTACTGAAAGGTACACGGGCCACTAATCCTATGCATTGAAAGCATGCACTGCTTATTTGGCATTTATGTCCTCACACCCACCTGAGCTGACCAAGCTGCAAGCACTCTGTTCTTTGAATAAGCTGGGATCCTTCTCCTGGCAGTTGTCCGCTTGCTGCAGGTAGCCAAAGCAGGCCTGCGAACATCAGCCCTCGGGGCAGAGATCTTCAGCGCCCTTCCGATATGGCTGTCTCTCTCTGGGGCTGGCTGAACTGGCGGAACAGGTTGGCACCCTCTTTTTTTAAAATTTGGGAGTGGAATTGGCCCTCCACCCTTGGAGATGCCCTACTGAGCATATGTGACCCAAAGAGCCCTCTAGTCACACTCTGCATGTGATGGTAATAATCTTTGTACAAAATATGCCTTGTGAGGTACCATTTGAAAACTAACAACTCTCTGGTCAATCAGATCATGATGCAACATTACATAGAGAGTTATGAGTTCCCCCTGTACGACATTACTTGTGAAAACCTGACAGCCCCTCCTAGGCAAACACTGTTAAAGAGGTCTGTCCTAAACAAAGGAATGGGGGTTTAGATAAGCAGCAAACAGGGTCATTAAGACAGCAGGGGAAGGAGATGGTAGTGAACAGAGCAATTTACATTTCAGCAAATGCAAGTGGGGGGAGGGGGAGGGAGAAGAGCACGAATAATGTTGACAGACCTTGGTTGCTGGCAGGCAGGATCCAACCTGGGACTTCTGGAGCTTAGTGCATGAGCCTCAACTGCATGAACTAAGAGCCAACCAGCTGTTAGCGAGGGCTGTAGAGCAGACTCATTGAACTGTCTCTAAATGGTCTCGGTGCCACTAGATAGGACAGAGCACCACCCCCAGGAGTTGTGTGGGTTACAGACTTCCCCTCGCTGAGGAAGCACGTCCCGAGCTCAGAGACTTCCCGGTTGAAATCCCAGACAAGCCCCCACTTGTAAGATTGACAGACCCCCGTTGGTGGCGAGCGGGATTGAACCTAGAACTTACTGCATGAATCTCTACCGCATGAGCTAAAAGGCTGCAGCACAGGCTCATTTTATCTCCCTCTTATTAAGTGGTCTTGGTGCCACTTGACAGGACAGGACACCACACCCAGGAGGTGTGTGGGTTACACATGGAGCCTTCACCACCAGACTTCAGGTCGCCTTCCTCACAGCTTGGATAAACTTTGCTTTGAGGGGGATCCTTTAGAACCGTGGCTCTCAACCTTTTCTGTTGTGTATTTGGTTGTCATGGTTTTTGTTCCTATGGCAACGGAGTTAGATTATTAGGGGATAGCCCGGCCAGCTTTGGCCGGTTGAGTGAGCTCTGTGTCTGTAAATAAAATGGTAGTTTTGTTAGCTGTCTGCTGTCTGGCCTCAAGTGATTTCTTCCTAAACCGGCTGCCCCCAAGGATATAACATTTTCAGTCTACTGTGCCCCTTTCAGGAGTCTGATTTGTCTTGTGTAGCCCCAAGTTTCACCTCACTTAGAAACGACTTGTTTACAAAATCAGATCTAAAATACAGACGTGTCACAGCACACTCCTACTGACAAATTGATGACTTTCTCCTTTTGTCGGTATGAAATTTTAACCTGTACTTATTTCATTAGTGCTTGTTATGTAGCCTTCTGTAAAACTAGGCAAATATCGACAGGAGTTGATGTGCTCCCTAGAAGACCTCTCTGTACCCCGTGCCCCTGGTTGACAACCACTGCTTTAGAAGAATCAGCTTCCAAGACTCAAGGGACTAGAAAAGAAAGAGGCAGACAACCCCACATTCTTTCACCTAAGAAAACAAAAGCACCAGCACCTTTGGGCCCCTGGAAGAGAGCCTGAGCAAGGGGAGAGCCAGTCACCATTTTGCTGGGAGACTGTGGCTGAGAGAAACCATCTTGAACAGAGCCTGTGTGAAATAAGGCATACATTGATATTGGTGAGAGTACTTAATTACTGGAGCAATTTACCAAAGGTTGTAGTGGATTCTCCATCACTGACAACTTTTAAATCAAGACGGGATGTTTTTCTAAAAGATCTGCTGTAGGAATGATTTTGGGGAAGTTTTCTGGCCTGTGTGATACAGCATTCCGGCCTTGGAATCTGTGAAAGCAAGATCTGTGAATCTTGGAATCTTATGATTTGGGAGGCCTGACTTGTGATGTCTGAATGTACTGGGTCATGAATGCTCTCCTTTCCTTATTCAGAATTTATTTTCAGGGAATATAATGTACTATCGAGGAGACAGTGTGTTCCAATGGGCAGAGCACTGGCTGGGCAGTCAGGAAACCTCAGTGCAGTCGCAGCTCTGCCACTGACTTGTTGCATGAGCCTGGATGAGTCACCTCTCTGTACCTCAGTTTCCTCATGTGTTTAATAGTCTACTAACCCATCCTGCCCTTTGAAATTTCTATCCATAGAGATTCTATGGAACATGTGGATTTGCTTCAGATTTTTACTTCATTTGAATCTACATTTTCTTTCACATATAGTGCCACTCCTCCCCCTGCACGACCTGTTCTGTCCTTCCGATATATTTTGTACCCCGGAATGATTGTGTCTCATTAATTGCTCTCAGTCCACCAGGTTTCTGTGATGCCTATTATATCAATATCCTCCTTTATCACAAGGCACTCTAGTTCACCCATCTTATTATTTAGACTTCTAGCATTTGTGTACAAGCACTTTAAAAACTTGTCCCTGTTTATTTGTCTGCCCTTTTCTGATGTGCCAGATTCTTTTTTATGTGACTGTTTAACATCTGATCCGGCCCTTACATTATCCTCTTCCGTCCTCTGCTCCTGACTATAACCTGGAGATTCTCTATCATCAGACTCTCCTCTAAGAGAAGTCTGTGTCCGATCCACATGCTCCTCTGCAGCAGTCGGCTTTCCCCCATCTCCTAGTTTAAAAACTGCTCTACCTTTTTAATGTTTAGTGCCAGCAGTCTGGTTCCACTTTGGTTTAGGTGGAGCCCATCTCTCCTGTATAGGCTCCTCCCATCCCAGAAGTTTCCCCAGTTCCTAATGAACGTGAACCCCTCCTCTCTCCACCATCGTCTCATCCACGCATTGAGACTCTGAAGCTCTGCCTGCCTACTTGGCCCTGTGCGTGGAACTGGGAACATTTCTGAGAATGCCACCATAGAGGTCCTGGATTTCAGTCTCTTCCCTAGCAGCCTAAATTTGGCTTCCAGGACATCTCTCCTACCCTTCCCTATGTCTTTGAGCTTTGCGAACAGGGGCTGCTAACAGGGAGTTTTGCAAGGGAGTTTGGAAAGGGAGTGGGAGGGGAGCGGGAGTCCCTTGTCAGTCCTAACCCTTCCCCTGCAGTCCCCTTAAAACCTATAAACCAAACAACATTTAAAAACTTCTTTCTGTAACCCACCCTTCCATTAACTAGGAGACAATGCAGGCAGAAGCCCAGCAGCAGAGTGTGGGCAATCCAGTTTATTGCACTGAGTGTTTCATGTATGATTACCTCCCTGTGGGCGGGTGGCATATGTGTGCAGTCAGTGCAAGGAGCTCCTGGCCCTCAGAGACCATGTACGGACTTTGGAGGCCAGGGTGGAGGAACTGGAGGAGCTAAGAGAGGCAAAAAGGTATGTTGATGAGGCTTTCCGGGACACTGTAGAATTGTCCCACCTCTGCTCAGACAGCCCCTGCGCTGTTGAGGAGGAAGAATGGCCCAGGGAAGCAGAGCAGTCAATGGGAGCATGGGAAACCTTCCCGTAGTTGGGACCCTCCTTCCAGATGGTGCTGGGGTTGCCTCTCGCACTGAGGTTACCACTCCGGGGGAGGGAACTCCAGTTTCTAGGAAAAGGCAGGTGTTAGTAATGGGAGATTCGATTATTAGATAGATAGATAGCTGGGTTTGTGATGACCGGGAGAACCGTATGGTGACTTGCCTGCCTGGTGCGAAGGTTGCGGATCTCTCGAGGCATCTAGACAGACTTATAGGAGCCGGTGGTTGTAGTACATGTAGGCTTGCTGCCTATTAGTTTCATTTGGTGGCCCCTTGTTCTTGTATTATGAGAAGGACTTCCTAATTTACTTTCTCTCTACCACTCATGATTTTATAGACCTCTGTCATATCCCCCCTTAGTCGCCTCTTTTCCAAGCTGAAAAATCCCAGTCTTATCAATCTCTCCTCATACAGAAGCTGTTCAATACCCCAATCAATCTTGTTGCCCTTTTCTAAACCTTTTCCAATTCCAATGTATCTTTTTTGAGGTGGGGTGACCACATCTGCACGCAGTATTCAAGGACAGGCCCTGGTAGCACATCTCTGATGAACCTGTGCTAGCAGGGAGCTGGTGAGAGTCCTAAAGCAGTTGTGGAGGCACAGGGTTTGTGGGTGGGTGGGCTGAGCTCCAGTGGATCACTGAGATCTGTGCATAACTTTGGAGATCCCTGGGTCCTTGGTCCCCCTTTACATTCAGAGAGAAGAAAGGGACCTCCCCTCCTGGAAAAATCTGAGGGAAATTTCCATATACTGATTGGAACCATAAGGAATAGAGCCTGCAGCAGGGCTGCCACTACAGTCCAGCTGGATAGCATCACCACACATCCCCTGTGATTTGGCCTCCTGCAGTTTGCCCTTGGCTATCACAGGGGTTAAAGCTGGTGCACACGAAGCCAAGCAGCTGAGGTTCCCTGCTGGCCAAGTGGCCCCCAAGGGAATGTGCAGACAGGCTTCATAAAGCCTCCCTATCTGAACAGATGCTGCCTGCTGCCCAGGCAGCCTCTCCGATGACTACATCTGCCCATGCTCCATGGTGAGTATTTTAATCTACACAGAAATCTGACATTCAAAGCGAGCTTGCAGTGATAAAACCTGATGCCCCAAGTAACGATTTTCTCAAGGAGTCCCATTTTTAGACGTTCCATGTGCTCTGGGCCCAATCCTGCCAGGGGCTGAGGAAGAAGAGACCCCACGGAATATCAGTGACTCCTTCCCAAATCGTATCAGGTATATTTGCTGCTGGAAATTTAATCAGCAAATGCATTTTCAACAATTTTATTCTTTGACTTGATTGTGGATGCAGGAATTCAGAGCTGCGTTGCTCTGTGGGCATACAAGCAAGTCTCATCTTATGCAAGGGTTCTGTTCCACGGTTAGCGCGTAAAGGGAAGACCACGTCTACTGAAACACTCATTGCGTTGAATGGCGGAAGGAATCGCCCGCACTAAAGATGCAGTTTTTATATTGTAATTTTTCTTTTTCCCCCCTGTTTTCACCATCTGCACAAAGCTGAATTTGCACATGTTAAATGTGCCTAAGATGCGACTTGCCTGTATTTCTGTTTCCTGACTGGCTGAAGGCTCCAGCACTTCTGCCCTGTAGAAACCCCTCAGAGTTACAGGGCTATGTTCATCTCTTTCCCTTCTGTGGTTTCTGAGGGCCAAATGTCAGGCTCCGTAGCCTCCTTTCTCACGGGGTGAAATCCCGCCATTCTCCCACTCACAGACTGGGCCCTGGGCTACCGCGCAATGTGGCTGGAGCACTGAGCACTGTGCCTGCTCAATAGGTCTGGCTGGGTTTGTACCTGTGGCTGGCATGTGTGTGCCAAAGTACAGCTGTGTAAATGTTATGCCAAAACTTTTCATTGTAATACAAATATTACAAACAAAAATTTCATGACATAGATGCATATTGAAAGCCAGCGGCAGAGTTGTTGGAATTGCTACAGGAAGGAGCAGTGGTACCTTTACTGCTTAACGGCTTTTGCTTTAGAAAATTTTTCAGAAGTACCCCACAAACTGTTTGCAATGGGTTTGTGCTATGAACTCTCTGTTCAGTGAACAGCTGTATGGTACTCTCCTCTGCTAATGGAGCAGAAGCCATTTGTAATACTTACATTCAGGGTCATGCACACAGTAACTCTACAATACCTGTGCAAGACTTTCCAAAAAGTCCTGAGAGAACAGAACCGCTGGTCTGTGTTTCAGCAAAGGGTAAAGCTGAGGTGCAGGAAAGAGCAGTGTAATAGTTTTTTATGTAATTTACCTCCATCACCTGTTAAAAAAGCATGGTTGAAGTAACTAGCACACTCAACTGGATATTAGTGCAAACCTAGTGTTTGCACAATTCACTCATTTGCGATGACAACCTCTCCCTCATCCAGCTGAAGTAACTGTCCATGTTACCATGTAACTTACCAGATAACTACAATCCCTTGCAGGGGGAGCAGATGCGGGTCCTGTGAGGATGAAAGGGAACCTGTAGGATGATCAAACTCTCTGGATTCAGTCAACATAGGCCGGGCAAAGCACTTCAGCTTCTCTTGGAGGGATTCTTGGGGGTCAGAGTGTATCACTGGGAGCATTTGGTAAGGGAAAGTTAATAGATCCTGGTTCTGATTGAATTTACACACGTAAATCTGGAGTGATGCCGTTATTGAATTCAGAACCAGACCCTGAAAATGTATCCCATGTGCTGCAAAGAGGCAGTGGCATAATTTGAACTCACAGGAGCAGAGAAAATAAAAACATAATGTATATAATGAGGCAATGAAACACGTTTATGAATAATTTAAATGCAGGACAGATAAACACAATGACCATTTTCACCATGCACTTGCCATATGTGTACACACATGTCATGATACAATGGGCCACACTTTGAAGCTGAGGGCCGGAAAGGGTGTCTGTATGAATGTCACTATTGCAAACTCACACAGTGCTCAAGTAGGCTGTGGAACTCTGATCCACAAGATATCAATGGGCGAAGGGATTAGCAGGATTCAAAGAGGGACTGGATTTACACCACAAAATATGTCTAACTAGTGGGTGCCTGGGGGAAACTTTCCCTTGGAGCAGTTAATCTCATAGCTCCCTATTGCAGGGATTCTTCCATCTTCCCCAGACGCATGTGTAACTGGTTACTGGGCTAGAAGGACTGCAGGTCTGATCCAGTCTGGCAGTGCCTATCTTCCTATTGGCATATCCTATTGCGGGTGTAAATCCAAATCTATGTTTTTTCTGATCTTCCTTGAGCTTCTGGGAATCCTAGCTTTGCACTCAGAGCAGAAAGATGTCTCCTTAAATATCATCTACTTTCCTGTTCTTTTTCCTTTCAGGAAGGAAAGTTCAAAACTTCTTGGACCTGCCCAGTATGGTATGTCAGCTGTCAATGACACCAAATTCACACCTGCAGTGTTCCTGCTCACTGGGATACCTGGGCAGGAAGACGTCCATCTCTGGGTCTCTGTCCTCTTCTGTTTCATGTATGAAATTTCAATAGTAGGAAATTCAGTCATTCTGTTCATTATAAAAACAGATCCAATCCTCCATGAGCCCATGTTCATTTTCCTTTCCATGTTGGCCGTCAAAGACCTTGGCTTATTGATAGCCAGCATGCCGACGATACCGGGCCTATTCTTATTTAACTCTAGAGAGATCAGCCTTGATGCTTGTTTTGCCCAGATGTTCTTCATCCACTCTCTGCAATTCATTGAATCCTCTGTGCTCTTTTTGATGGCATTTGTCCGCTTCATCGCAATCTGTAACCCGCTGAGATATGCCTCCATCTTAACCCTGCCGAGAATAGCCAAGATGGGACTGGTGTTTATGCTAAGAGCAGTGGCAGTAATATTTCCACTCCCCTTTCTCCTGAAACAGTTCCGATTCTTTCGAGCCAATGTCCTCTCCCATTCCTACTGCCTGCACCAGGACGTCATGAAGCTGGTTTGTTCAGACATCACAGTCAATAACATCATCAGTCTCTGTGTCACAGGACAACAAGCCATTGTTCTCAGCCACTTGGGCCTATGCTTACAAGGCCTGCTGGTTGCCAGGGAGATGGTGGAATTAGTGGGCCCCCTCTGTTAATGGGCACACTGGCAGGATGGGATTCAGTAGTATGGAAACCGGAAATAGTATAAGGGACCTACCATCAATCAAACCCTAACCCCTCCCCTTGGCTGCTTAAACCCTGCCCCTTGACCTCTTAAGCCCCGGCCACCTGTCACTGGAAGTCCCACCCATGGGGAATATTACTTCCGGGGTCAATGAGGACACACGACCGGAAGCAAAGTGTGTCATGTGACCCCTCTAAGAACTCCTCCCACTGCCCTCTACCAATCAGGAGGGGTTTCTCCCCCGTAGGCCCAACCTGAGAGGAGATTTGTCCGATCAGGGGTGTTCCGGGGCATGGTGACCCATCCGGAAGTGGTTCGTGTGACCCCTCTAAGAACTCCTCCACTGCCCTCTGCGAATCACGATGGGTTTCAGCCACACAGTTCCGCCCCGAGAGCAGATTTGACCAATCGGTGGTGTTCCAGGCTGGGGTGACCTGCCCAGAAGAGGTCATGTCACCCATCTAAGAACTCGTCCCAGTGCCCTCTGCCAATCAGCGCGCGACACTATCACCCCATAAATCCCAGCAATCGGGGCAGAAGAGGCCATCTTTTACCATGAACACGTGCTTTAGAAATCATGGAAACATGGACTCCTTCACCGCCCTGGTGAGAACTTCAGACTGTGTGTTAGCCCGAGGGCCTTTGGACTTGTGTGGAGAAAGCGCTACACGGCGACAGTTCCGGCGAGGGCCCTTTGACTCAGTCGTTGATGGATACGCCAGAACCTGAAACCCAAACCCTCGTGAGGCACCCGATGAGCATGAAGGCCTCTCGTTGTCCACCCCTAGAGGTGGAAGACGAGCGCAGCTCAGGAGTCACCAGAGGACAAGGTGAACAAAAAGATGTCGCTCAGGTAAATGAATGATTAAGAAGCGATGGTTGATGATGGAGTGTAATGAAGTTAGGAACCGGGAGGTTGTGTAAATCTAAAAACAAGCAGTGGGGTGCTTACACTGTTTCTTTTCTGAAAATCTCTCAACAGCTCGACGATGCCTTTCTAGAGGCCTTTGAGAACTGACATCGGTAGTCTCGTGGGAGCAGTGATGAGCTACCAAAATATTAACAACAGGTTCTCTCCTCCTCACCCCATGAGGGTGTCATTGCCCCAGGGTCATGCCCCATACAACACCCCATGTTCCTTGATGCCCTCCGGGACTCCTGTCCCATCCACCCCCTTCCCGTCCCTGACTGTCCCCTGCCGCCCCATCCAACCCCTCCTCTGATTTCTGAGGGCCCCTTGGGACCCTGCCCCATCCAACCACACCTTCTCTCTGTTCCTGCCCCCCACGACCCCAACCAACCCCTGCGCCATCCGGACTGCCCCCCAAACCCCGGCCGCCATTCAATCCCCCTGTTCCCTGCCCTCTGACCACCCCAACCCCTATCCACTCCCCGACAACCCACCAAACTCCCCTGCCCTCTTCCTACACCCCATCCCTGCCCCCTTACTGCGCTACCTGGTGCCACTCTGCCGCGGCCAGATCCGCTCAGCAGGAACTGGGACCGGCGCTGAGGGGGGCCCGAGCTGAGCCAGCCAGAGCCGCTCGGCCGGGACCTGGACCGGTGACGGTGCCGCGAGGTCCGGGCAGGAGCTGCTTGGCCGGAACTGGGACCAGCACTGCGGGGACCGAGCCGAGCCGGCCAGAGCCGCTCGGCCGGGACCTGGACCGGAGCTGGTGCTGCAAGGTCCGGGCCGGAGCCACTCGGTCATGAATGGCACCACGGGCCCGGGGCCGGAGCCAAGTCACAGCCGCTCGGCCGGGACTGGCACCGATGCTGTGGGGCCCGAGCCGGGCCGGCTCAGAGCCGCTCGGCCGGGACCGGCACCGGCGCAGCAGGACCCGAGCCGGGCCGATGCCACTGGGGCCAGAGCTTGGCCAGGACTGAGCAGGGGCGCTCAGCCAGGGGCAGGCCAGGGGCGAGGCCAGAGGAAGCCGCTTGGCCTGAGCCGGACTGGGCTGCGCCATGCCTCTCTGGAGCCCTCCTCAGGCCTGCCCCCCAGCTTACCTGCCTGCTGCTTGTTTCAGGCTTCTCGCGAACATCTGATTCGCGGGAAGCAAGGGAGGCGGAGGAGAAGGAGGACAGAGCGTTCAGGGGAGGAGAGGGAAGTGAGCTGGGGCCGGGGGCCGGCTGGATAGCTGCCCGAGCTTTAGTTAAATTTAAAAGCTGTTTTACAACCGGTTCTAAAAGGGTTTCTAAATTTAACAACCGGTTCCTGCGAACCGGTGGGAACTGGCTCCAGCTCACCACTACGTGGGAGTAAATATATCATGCATCAGCTGGTTTCGCTCATGTCTGAGACACAGCTCTCAAGAGGAAAATCCGGAAAAGGACAAAATGGAAGAATGAACCAGCTCAGACTCCCTTATGGTAGGGGTCGTGGTGTCCATTTTTACAGGCGGTTGTAAAAGGTCGTGTTAAATCAGGCAATTAATGAAACTTATTTATTTAAATATGTCAATATGAATGTGTCCCCCTTCATATTTGTGTTAGTAAAAGACGGTACCAGTAACAGTCATTTCTACACAGGCAGCTCTGTTAAAGAAAATATATTACATTGCCGGGGAAGTTGGGAGCTTCGGTGGGGTGAACCCTCTTTCTCAAGTGGCCAGAAAGAATAGTAAAACTTTAAATAGAAGACAGGTAACAGTTTGGCTTTCAGAGAAGGACACTTACACTTTACACATTTCCATCCCACCATCAACCTCAGCCTGGACCATTCCACACAAGAGATCCACTTCCTAGACACTACAGCACTAGTAAACGATGGCCACCTAAACACCACCCTATACCGGAAACCTACTGACCACTATACTTACCTACATGCCTCCAGCTTTCATCCAGACCACACCACTCAACCCATTGTCTACAGCCAAGCTCTACGATACAATCACATTTGCTCCAACCCCTCAGACAGAGACAAACACCTACAAGATCTCTATCAAGCGTTCTTACAACTACAATCCCCACCTGCTGAAGTGAAGAAACAGATTGACAGAGCCAGAAGAGTACCCAGAAGTCACCTACTACAGCACAGGCTCAACAAAGAAAGTAACAGAACGCCACTAGCCATCACCTTCAGCCCCCAACCAGCGGTGTATTATCGCCTAGGCCAACAAAGCCTAGGCCTAGGGCGGCAAATTTGCTCACCCCCCCTCCCCAACTCTGCCCCTTCTCCAAATCCCTGGCCCACCTTTTCCCCCAGGCGCACCGCACTTCCCTCCTTCCACCTGCCTCCCAGGCTTGCCACGCGAAAGCACTGGGAGGGAGGGAGAAGTGAGTAGTGGTGCACTCAGAGGAGGTGGAGCAGAGGTGAGCTGCAGCCCGCGGGTGCGGGGAGTAAACCGGGGGTGGAGGTGGAAACCGCTCCCCGTCCCAGATCATCTCCGCTCCATCGCCGCCATCCCCCGAGCGCGCCACAACTCCCCTTCTCCCCCTCCTCCCAGGCTTGCCGTGGGGAGGGTAGGTGAGCTGGCGCGTGGGGTTGCGCAGCAATTTTGAGGGCCTAGGGAGGCAAATTTGTTAATCCGCCACTGCCCCAACTAAAATCTCTCCAGCGCATCATCAAGGATCTACAACCTATCCTGAAGGACAATCCCTCACTCTCACAGATCTTGGGAGACAGGCCAGTCCGCTCTTACAGACAGCCCCCAAACCTACAGCAACCACACAACAAAAACACTAACCCAGGAACCTATTCTTGCAACAAAGCCTGTTGCTAATTCTGTTCACATATCTATTGAGGGGACACCATCATAGGACCTAATCACATCAGCCACACTATCAGAGGCTCATTCACCTGCACATCTACCAATGTGATATATGCCATCATGTGCCAGCAATGCCCCTCTGCCATGTACTTTGGCCAAACCGGACAGTCTCTACGTAAAAGAATAAACGGACACAAATCAGGCGTCAAGAATTATAACATTAAAAAACCAGTCGGAGAACAATTCAGTCTCCCTGGCCACTTGATTACAGACCTAAAAGTCACAATATTACAAAAAAAACCCTTCAAAAACAGACTCCAACAAGAGACTGCTGAATTGGAATTAATTTGCAAATTGGACACCATTAAATTAGGCTTGAATAAAGACTGGGAGTGGATGGGCCATTACACAAAGTAAAACTATTTCCCCATGCTTATTTTTCCCCCCACTACAGTTCCTCACATCTTCTTGTCAATTGCTGGAAATGGGCTATTTTCATTACCACTACAAACAGTTCTTTTTCTCTCCTGCTGATAATAGCTCACCTTAACTGATCACTCTCCTGACAGGGTGTATGGTAACACCCATTGTTTCATGTTCTCTGTGTATATCTATATATCTATAGATCTTCCTACTGTATTTTCCACTGCATGCATCCGATGAAGTGGGCTGTAGCCCACAAAAGCTTATGCTCAAATAAATTTGTTAGTCTCTAAAGTGCCACAAGTCCTCCTGTTCTTTTTTCACTTTACACAAACCGGCTCGAATACGTTTTAAAAGAAACAAGACCATTGTTTCAGATGTGGATGTGCAATGGCAGGCAAATTTGGTGGATATGCACCGGTTCTCCAAATGCAGCAGCGGTTTTAAGTACATCTTAACAGTAATAGACACTCTATCCAAATATGACTGGGCCTTAGGCCTAAAAAACAAGACGGGTGTTGAGGTATCCAAGGCCTTTCAAGCTATTTTCAGCAAAGCTCGCATGCCTCAAAAATTACAAACCGATCGGGGGAAAGAATTTTTAAACAAACCTTTAAGCAGATTATTAAAGTGACATGGAGTTCACCATCTTGTTACTAATAATGAAGTCAAAGCAGGGGTTGTAGAACGATTTAACAGAACTTTAAAAACTAGGATGTGGAGTTATTTTACAGCCCATAATACCTTTTGCTACATTGATGTGTTACCTGACTTTAAAGAGTTACAACCAGAGTTTCACAGAACTATACAGACCAGACCCGCTGATGTTAACCCTTCAAATTCTTTGAAGGTATGGAAAATGGTTTACAGAGATGGTTTAAAATAATCCCCCAGAGGGGGATTCCACTCACTCTTCCTTTTCACAAATATCACCAAGACAGTGTCGTGGTACAGGCACCACCACTCTTGCAACCTCTCTAGGAGGTTGTATAGTTCTAAGCAGGCATAAGCGGTGGTGAAACAGGCTATGAAGACGTTGGTATTGCCCGAGACAGAGGACCGGTCTTTTGCGTGCTTCCAAGACACACACGCGGTTTCATCGTCGATAAACTCACAGGATGAAACCTTGTAATTGAGGGGAAACAGGTACTGAAAGAGTGGAGAAATTGGAGAGGGTCAGAGAAGAGCAACAAGAATGATTAAAGGTCTTGAGAACATGACCTATGAAGGAAGGCTGAAAGAAATGGGTTTGTTTAGTTTGGAAAAGAGAAGACTGAGAGGGGACATGATAACAGTTTTCAGGTATCTAAAAGGGTGTCATAAGGAGGAAGGAGAAAACTTGTCCACCTTAGTTAGCCTCTAAGAATAAACAAGAAGCAATGGGCTTAAACTGCAGCAAGGGAGGTTTAGATTGGACATTAGGAAAAAGTTCCTAACTGTCAAGGTGGTTAAACACTGGAATAAATTGCCTAGGGAGGTTGTGAAATCTCCATCTCTGGAGATATTTAAGAGTAGGTTAGATAAATGTCTATCAGGGCTGGTCTAGACAGTATTTGGTCCTGCCATGAGGGCAGAGGACTGGACACGATGACCTCTCGAGGTCCCTTCCAGTCCTAGAATCTATGAATCTATCAAATCTAAAGGTTTATTCATAAAAGGAAAAAGATACAGATGAGAGCTAGAATTGGTTAAATGGAATCAATTACATACAGTAATGGCAAAGTTGTTGGTTCAGGCTTGTAGCAGCGATAGAATAAACTGCAGGTTTAAATTAAGTCTCTGGAGTACATCCCCAGCTGGGATGGGCCATCAGTTCTTTGTTCAGAGCTTCAGTTTGTAGCAAAGTCCCTCCAGAGGTAAGAAACAGGATTGAAGACAAGATGGAGATGAGGCATCAGCCTTTTATAGTCTTTTCCAGGTGTAAGAACACCTCTTTGTCCTTACTGTGGAACATTACAAGCAAAATGGAGTTTGGAGTCATATGGACAAGTCCCTGCATACTTTGCTGACTTAAAAGGCGCATCTGCCTTCTCTCAATGGGTCAGTTGTGTAGCTGATGGTCCTTAATGGGCCATCAAGCAGGCTAGGCAGAGCTAACACCAACTCGTCTGGGATGTCACCCAGAAGCATAGCATAAGTTTGAAATACAGACAGGATAGAGGCAATATTCATAACTTCAACTACAAAATGACACATGCATACAGACAGCATAATCATAACCAGCAACCCATAACCTGGCCTTAGACCCCTTATATGACCCCCTTTACCTAAGATTTGGTGCCACTACAGGACCTTGGTTGCAACCATGTTCTATACGGTCCCAGTTCAAGTCAATAATGTGACACAGGCATCTTCCGGTTTGGTCATTTTCTTTAAAACACGGTCAGGGTCTGCACTAAATTGCACAGCATTTATCAAGATCACCCCTTATGCTAAATGTTCTTGGGTTAGGCACAGACATTGCATAGCATAACCTATGGCAAGAACAGTGTTTAATAAGCTTTCCAAATACAGCTCAGCACACAGGCCCCGGAGCTTGCAGTTTATATCTACTGAAGTTCAAGTCACACAGTCATGGCGCCGTTGGGCTGGCACATCTATGACACAGCCCTCACAATCTTCAGAAAGCTTTTCCCTAAGGCAGTGATTAAGGACAGCATAAACAGCAACACATACAATAGACCGCATGACTTTTTTATGCTCACGACGTGGCACTGGCTCAGTTAGTTCCATGCCAAGCCTCATAAACTCCTCATAGCTGTCATCCTCGGAGTCCTCTTCAACAATTTGTATCGGCATTGAGCAAAAACAAGGAGAGCCCGGTTCATCTTCGCTGCTTGATGGAACGCTGTCCAGGGCCTGCGGGTCCTCTAGAAAGGCATCATCAAGCTGTGGAGAGATTTTCAGAAAAGAAACAGTGTAAGTTCCCACTGCTTGTTTTTAAACATACACAACCCCCCCACCCCCGGTTCCTAACCCCATTACACCCCATCATCAACAGTCACTTCTTCATCATTCATTTACCTGAGCAATGTCTTTTCCATTCACCTTGTCCTCCGATGACTCAACCGAGCTGTGTTCGCCTTCCACCTCTAGTGGGGCGAACAATGAGAGGCCTTCATGCTCATTGGGGTGCCTCACGAGAGTTTGGGTTTCGGGTTCCATCAACGGCTGAGTAAAAGAGCCCTCGTGGGAACTGTCGCTGATGTAGCGCTTTCTCCACACAAGTCCAAAGGCCCTCGGGGCTAAAACAAAGTCCAAAGTGCTCACAGGGGTGGTGGAGGAGTCCATGTTTCCATGATTTCTAAAGCACGCATCCTTGGTAAAAGATGGCCTCTTCTGCCCCGGCCCTGGGACTTATGGGGTGATAGTCATGCGCTCTGATTGGCAGAGGGCGCTGGGAGGAGTTCTCAGAAGGGTGACACGGCCCTCATCTGGGCGGGTCACCCCGCCCTGGAACAGCACCGATTGGTCAAATCTGCTCTGGGGGTGGTCCTATGCGGCTGAAACCCATCGCGATTGGTAGAGAGCATTGGGAGGAGTTCTTAGAGGGATCACACGAGCCACATCTGGATGGGTCCCCCCACCCTGGAACACCCCTGATTGGTCAAATCACCTCTTGGGGCAGGCCTATGGGGGTGAAACCCCTCCTGATTGGTAGAGGGCAGCGAGAGGAGTTCTTAGAGGGGTCAGATGACACACTGTGCTTCCAGTCATGTGTCCACCTTGACCCTGGAAGTAATACCCCCATGGGTGGGGCTGCTGCTGAGAGGTGGGTGGGGCTTAAGGGGTCGAGGGGCGGGGTTTTAGGGGTCACGGGGCTGGTTTGGGTTTGATTGACGGTAGGGCCCTACTGGACACTCTTAGAGGCCCTTGCCTTCCAAAAGGGGGGCTTTGTGAATTTAGTAACAGCTCTTCTTGAAGGGAGGATTGATTCCTGAACCACATGAGGTAAAGTAACAAATCCAGTGAGCTAGCCACACCCTCAATCTCATCCAAGCCCCCAGGCCCCCCTTCATCTTGGAATCTGGGTTTAAATGTGATACCCCAAGGAGAGTCTCTTATACATCAGTCTCTGTGTCCCAGGACAACAAGCCATTCTTCTCAGCCACTTTAGCCCACGCTTACCAGACCCGCTGGATGATAGGGAGAGGTTGGAATTTGTGGGCCCCTTCTGTTACTGGGCCTGCTGGCAGGGTGGGATTCAGTAGGATGGAAACCGGACACCCTTGGAGGCCTTTGCCTTCCAAATGTGTGGCTTTGTAAATTTAGTGTCGGGTGTTCTGGAACGAGAGTCTTTGGACATTCGGGACTTCACTTTGTTTTGAAGCTTGCTGAAGATTTGCTTGAGGCGCATTAACATCTCTTTGAGAACTTTGCTCCTTGAAGGGGATGGTGTCCTAGCTCTGGAGGCCTTTGGTGACTTTGGGGGAGAACCGTCAGGACTTCCAGTTACTTTCTCCCCAGCTTGCAAAAGCCCTGTTGTACTCGTAGCAATGGACACCATCTTTGGTTGCCTGGAGGGAGCTGTTTTCCTCATTCCATCCTGCTTCTTGCTCTTGTCTGCTGGAAGGAGCCACACCGCTGGCATCTTGTGGTTGGATGATGCTGAGGAGTCTCCTGGAGTCCATCGCTGTGGAATTCCATGGGATCTTCTGGGCAAGTCAGCACCTGCAGAGCCAGCTGGTCTCTTCCATTGAAGCTTACTGCACTTCTTGCAGATTTTGATTGGCGGCTGGTCCCTGGAGAGCTTTGAATTCACAGTGCCATCGAACCCATGTGAATCCATGATGTCTGGAAGACCATGCAGCTCAGCTGATGTCTCCTTCTGAGTTTTCTTACCCTTCATCTTTCCTGGATGTGCCTTGCGGCACTGCTGGCAAACTGAGACCTGGCCCGCCAAGGGGCGGGAGCTGCTCAACATTTCCGTCAGGTGCTTGATCTGCAGGTCGTGTGCAGCCTGCCCAGCAATGAGAGAGTCAAGGGTGGATCTGGTTAGCTGCTCAGAGCCTGGGGCCTCTGGGGCAACCTGGTGGCATTGGGTCCTGGGAAGATCTGCCCTGCCCTCACCTGCCTGTGCCCCTGGCCCCAGGCAGGAGCCTTCTCCCAAGGCAACCTTCCTCTCCATGTGCAGCTCCAGCTTCTCTTCAGTGCCTTTGCTGTCACACACACTGGTAAGGGGCTTTCTCAACTCGCTCCTATAAATCTGGAGTGTCGCTTCGAGTGTCTTCTCTGCTATTGTGGTTCCTGGAGGTGGCGATGTCAGATCCATCCCTGCTGGCAGAGTGCAGCAATCTGGGTTCGTCTGGTTTCCTGCCGTGCTATCATTCCTGCCCGTCTCCATGGTGGTATCTTCCACTGGCATTGGAGGACGTGTGGAAGAAGAGGAGCTTGTGCTTTGTCTCCCTGTCTGCAGGAAATCGGTCTCCATCTCACTGAACTCCACACTG
The DNA here is from genome assembly GCF_016161935.1 of Mauremys reevesii. Lineage (NCBI taxonomy): Eukaryota > Metazoa > Chordata > Testudines > Geoemydidae > Mauremys > Mauremys reevesii. The sequence goes on from NC_052623.1 coordinate 12,603,648, forward strand.
GCTCCCCTGGCTTGGACGACGTGAGGCAGCTTTGCCGGGGGCTCTGGATCCGGGGTGAGCAGCCCCCTCTGCATGATGAGATGCTCACGCCTTATGTGGAGTTCGATGGGGTGGGCAGGCTGTTGTCCCATTGTTGGGAATGCCGGTGTCCTGTGCCTGCCTGGCTCCCTAGGGGGGCGGAGTGGCCCAGGCAGGGCAGTCTCTCTCAGGAGGGGAGCATCTCTGTGCGACTCTCTCACGACCTTAGGAAAAGCCTTCGTTTCGATCTCAAAGCATTTCTGAGCCACGTGATCCTGCAGCTTGACCCCTGCCGTGGGCACAAGCCTGGCCAGGATGGCATCAGGGGATGCCATAATCCTGTGGGCCTTTTGGGGCAGGGCTCCCCAGGGGCAGACACATGGCTCCTGGATCTCCTGTGCATGCTGAGGGCTGGTGTCGGATCTCAGGGGCTTTGGGACCTTTGCTGGAAATCCACATTCGGGCCGATCTGTGTTGAATTCCCATTGCTGCTTGGTGTCCTGCTCACCCAGCAATGGCTCTCCTGGGATGGGGGTTTGTGGAGCCCCCAGCTGGCTCTGTAGATGCTTCTGTCGGATGTTGAAGTCTGAGCCATGGGCTGACATCTGGTCCAGACCTATGTTCTGCTCTCGCCAGTCTCGTCTGCTGTGGGCAGGGGGCCTGGGGAGAGGCTGGGCTTGGATGGGATGAGTGGATCCTTCCCAGCTTGCGACAGTCATGGTCTCCCTTGTGTTGCAGAGGGGCCCTGACCAAGTCACGGAGGCTTCTCTCAGGAAAGGAGCTGGGATTCCAGAGGGGAGAGGTGGTGGATTCCATGGAGGAATAGCAGAACTGTCTCATCACAGATGTCGACACACTCGGCCTGTGGGAGAGAGCAGACAGGGACAGATGGGACACGGCCCTGCTGAGCAAAGGCAAGGCTTGGGCGCAGCCTTCCAACAGTAGTGCAATGGGGCAGTGCCTAGGCATGCATTGCACACCACACCCTGACACAAGGACATCAGCTGGGTAACGAAGGACTGAGAGGGGGAGCTGGCACTCATTTTATCTAGAATGATAACCCCTTCGTCACACGCATGTGCAGCACCTAGCACAATGGGGCCTTGAGCATGACCGGGGATCTACTGCTATTTAAATAGAAAGATTAGCTAACAACAATTGGTTTGGGGGAGGAAGATGTGAGCATGTGTGTGTGTAACCCTTGCCAGAGGATGTTGTGAAGGCCAAGACTATAAACTATAAAAGGAACTAGAAATATTCATCAATGGCTATTAGCTAAGGTGGGCAGGGATGGTGGACTATAGTCTATGTTTGTTTGAAGCTGGGAATGGGCGACAGGGGACGGATCATTTGAAGATTCCCTGTTCTGGTCATTCCCTCTGCTGCACTGGCATTGGCCAGTTTTGGAAGACAGGATACTGGGCTAGATGGACCTTTGGTCTGACCCAGTCTGGCTGTTCTTATGTTCTTACATTCTAACCCACTGGAAAACTGTCCTCTTCTAATGGCTGATACACTAGAGGCTAACAACCTACCATTGCTTCCAGTTAATGGAGTTTCTCCGGTGGTGGAGGTCTGTGCTATGGTCCTGAATTCCTGGGTTTGAACCCCACTGATGACTCATGTTTGGGGTGTATCACGTGGTGTCCCACTCACTGCTTGTCTGGTGCCTACTCTGGGGATTAGCTCTCGAGGTCAATGCCCCTTCCAATTGTCGCATGTGATCACTGTCACTCCCACTATGACCCAGACAGTTTTCCTGTTCACTGCCCCGCCGGTCCATGCCATGCCCTCGGGGGCTGGTAGGGAAACCTGGGCCCACACTTCACACTGGGCTCCAGGCCAGGGACCCTCAACCCAGCAGTTCTGGGCTTTCCTCTCCCAGCCTGGACTGCTTCCTACTGCTCCTGGTTCCCCTCCTTGCTCTGGGTGCACCAGCTCCAAACACTCCCCCCTCTTCCCAGGGAGGGGCTGCCCTTTCCCAGCCACAGCCCCTGTCTGGTGCCAGCTTCCTGGCTTTATAGGCCCCGTCTGTTCCTGCCAGCTGAGCCTGCTTGGGATCAATTCCCTGCTCCCCGGCTCTTCCTGCAGGTGCACCCTGTGGAGTTCATGGGCCTGCCTGGCCACCTGAGCCCCTTCCAGTGCTGTGTGGGGTGGACACCCCCTCACAGGGTGTCATTGGATTGCTTTTTCCTTCAAACACAGCACGGGCAGGTTCTAGACAGTCGCCTGCTGGCAGATATTGCCGTACAGAAGGATTTGATCCTACTCACAACCCAACTTGTAGTCTCTGCATTGAATTTCTGATAATCCCTCACCTCACTTTCACTGGTATCTCACCTTGGAAGCTAAAGCCTCTTAGTGGCTTTTTCCCTGTTATTTTAGGATCCTTGAGTGTCTGGTTTTCCCTGCTCCCTCCTCTCTACATTCACTCTCCCCTCCCACCCAGCCCCCAGTCTGGTGCCCCCTGGTCAGTTGCCTTACGGTATCAGAACTTCATCCAGGTGTCTGGCCACGTCCTGTAGCCTCCTCTCAACGAGCCTGAGGCGCTGAGCCAAGGGGAGCTTCTCCAGGTGCACAGGGCAGCTGTGGAACAGAGAGAGCAGATAGCTGAGTGCAGGTCCTGCCCTCAGGCCCTCTTTTACCCAGAGGGGTGGCATCGAAAGGCTCCCTGTCCCCTTCTCCACTGAGGCAGCCTCCTCCCCTGCAATACCCGGGCCTCAGATGTTCTGGTTTGGGGTTAGCAGGATTGTTAGGTGAGCCCTACTAGTGCTGAGGACGTGAGCGTGTATCCTGCTGGCAGTGTCTGTGTCATGTCCCCCCCACAGAAGCTAATCAAAATATAGGATAACAGCCTACAGGGGGCCCGATAGCTCAGTGGTTTGAGCATTGGTCTGCTAAACCTAGAGTTGTGAGTTCAATCCTTAAGGAGGTTACTTAGGGATCTGGGGCAAAAATTGGTCCTGCTAGTGAAGGCAGGGGGCTGGACTAGATGACCTTTCAAGGTCCCTTCCAGTTCTAGGAGATTGGTATGTCTCCAATTGTTACCTTTACCTTTATTATTACTATAGCTGCCAACTAATGCAGCTACCTCTTCAGCTCTAAGGGGTGCTTTATGCTGCAGAGGTGAAGGTCCAGGGTTCAAATCCTGCTGGGAACCCATGCCAGGGGACTGGAGGAGGGGCCGTTACACAAGTGCTGCTGGATCCCTTTCACCCTACTCACCGTACCAGAAAGGCCAACCTTCCTCCTGACCTCACCTCCCCGGGGTGCACGGGGCTGCTCCCAGAAAACATTTTCTCCCCCCCACCACCATTGCCCCAGGTTAAATGAGCCATATGATGCTCGAGGAAAGGAATGACTCACTGTACAATGCGTGGGGGTGGATTAGAGATGGCAACTTCTGCTGGGTGGGAATGAATTGCAGGAGTCTAAAGGAGAAGAGTTGCTTGCATGGTACATAGGTCGGGGCAGGGGAGGGATTACTCGGGCTACTGCCCCTGGGTGGGGATGAATTGCATGACGCTAAAGGAGGGGACTGACCCACTGCAGATTCATGGAGGGGTGTATTGCTTACCACGTCTCTGGGGATGCACCAGCCTCCTCCAGCTCTTCCTCACAGCACCCAAAAGCTGCCAGAAGTGAGACATAAAGGAGACATTGAGCTGCTTGGGCACCCTCTGCTTCCTAGCAGCCTATTGCCCCAGATTTCAGAGGCAGCCTGTGAACGGAGCCCCAGCCAGTGCCTCTGCACGACTCTGGGCACGACTGCGCCTTCGCAGGAAGAGGGGAGGCAGGTGGGGAAATGGACCCTATTTCTCTGCTTTGCATGGGGCCGGGGTCTGCCACCGCAGCTGTGGGGTGAGGGGCTGCTTACCTTTCGCTTTCTTTTTTGTCTTTCTGGGCCTCCTCTTCCTCGGAGAAGTCTGCCACACACAGAGAAAGCAGCAGGATTAGAAGAGAACTCCTCAATAAACCCGGGAGAACAATGAGCCAGAGGTGATTGCCATGTGGGGCCAGAGGGAAATTTTTCCTTCTGGGAGAGTATTGCACTCTGAGGCATCATGGGGAGGCATTGTGCTTTCCTGTGATGCAGACAATATAGGGCACAGAGCACAACCCATAACAGGGGTCACTGGAACAATCCAGGGGTTGGAGAAACAGGGATTGCTGGTACCAGGAACCTGCAGAGTTTATAAGCATTGAAGGAGACAGCCTGCAAAGTTCTCTCTCCTGCAGAGATGACAAAACTCTGCAGGTTTTAGGATTGCAGGGTATGCAACTAACCCCAGATACCATGCGCGGAATTCAGACCTTGGGGGAGAAATCCGACCTCTGGACAACAGTGTTTCCTAGATACAAGTTTAGGGAATGCATGCTATTGGGGTTTTATCTGCATGCATTTGGGATGGCCATGCTACTCCTGATGTTCGATGTTCCCAGATGTATAACTCTGTGTTGGGCTGTGTGAAAATGCATTTTGTTTGAATGGGCCCCATTTGCCAAACAAACTCTCCAGAACTCTCTGTATGACTGCCCTGTCCTCATCGTTATTTACCATTCTGCCAATCTTCGTGTCATCAGTACATTTTTATCAGCAGCAATTTTGTATTTACTTCCAAGTCATTGAAAAAATATTGAATAGCATCAGACCTAGTACTGATCCCTGCAGAGCCCCATTAGAAACACCCACATTCGATGAGCCCTTTGACAATTACTTTTTGAGATCTGTCAGTTAGCCATTAGCCTGTTCTCAATCCATTTAACCTGTGCTCCATTGATATTGTAGAGTGCTAATTTTTAATCCAAATGTCCTGCGGTACTTGTATGCATAAACAGGGGAATCTCAAGTTGGAGGAGAGAGGTTGTTTTACCTCTGTATTTGGCACTGGTGCAACCACTGCTGGAATCCTGTGTCCAGTTCGGGTGTCTAACATTCAGGAAGGATGTTGATAAATTGCAGAGGGTTCAGAGAAGAGCCATAATAATGATTAAAGGATTAGAACACATGCCTTGTAGTGATAGACTTTAGGAGCTCGGTCAATGTTGCTGAAAGAGGTTAAGGGTGGTTTGAGGAAAAGTCTATAAATACCTACGTGGGGAAGAAATCATTACAAATGGGCTCTTCAACCTAGCAGAGAAAGGTCTAACATGGTCCAATGGCTGGAAGTTGAAACTAGACAAATTCAGACTGGAAAGAAGGCGTCCATTTTTAACAGTGAGAGGAATTAACCATTGGAACAATTGACCAAGGTCATGGTGGATTGATTCTCCATCACTGGCGATTTTTAAAATCAAGATTGGACATTTTAATAAAAGGTATGCACTGGGCATGATTGTGGGGAAGTTCTTTGGCCTGTGCTAGACAGGAGGGCCAGACTAGAAGATCACAATGGGCCCATCTTGCCTTGGAATCTATGAAAAACAACACCTTACACAAGTCTAAGTTTGTCACATCTATGTTTGATATGGCCCATCTTCCATAAAACATTGTTAACCTGCTTTAAATATATTCCCGTCCTTTAATTCTTTATTGATTGAATCCCATATCAGTTTGTCCATTATTTCAGGCTAACTGGCCTATAAGAAGCCAGGCCAACCTCCCGTAGCTTTTTGAATATTGACAAAACATTAGCACACTTCCAGCCTTCTGGAATTCCCTCAGGAATCCTACATTGGTTAAAAAATTAATGTCAGTGGGCCAATAACCTCCTGAGCCAGCTCTTTGAGGACTCTTGGGTGGAGATGATCCGAGCCTGCTGATTGAAAAATACTTTTGTTTGGTTCCTGCATTCAGCTGGCATCAATCCAGCCTTTCCATCTCTCTAGGAGTCTCACTTACCTCAGATCTGGCGAGCCTGATCACAGCATAAAAGACAACAAAGAGCAGATAGAGGAGGAGTGAACTCATTTCCCCGGGCTCAGGCACTAAGACACTCTCAACACAGACACTCTCAAAACAGCAACAAGTACCCAGGCTACACCTGAGGGCAGGTTGCTGCTCTGGCATCAGGCAGGCGCTGATGTCATCTCTAGGTCACATTTGGGCTGCCCTCCTGCAATCTCCCTCTAGTCTGTGAGGTGTCAATGCTGTCCTTAGATCAGGAGATGGGATGGGGCAACCGCCCAAGTGGGCTGAGCTCAGAATAAGGCAGGAGAGAGGGCATCAGGTTTCCCAGGAAAACCCTGGGTCTTTTCCGAGCTCTATGACTCTCCAGCCCTTGCAAGGGACATTTTCCCCCTACTTGTGGGAACTCCTAAAACCCCTGTGACTGAGGCAGAATCTCCCAGCCTGAAGTGAGAAGCAGCCCTGAAGTGATTCTCTAGTGCTACCAGTGCAGAAAAACGTTCCTGGTATCGCTAGCCCAAGCATTCCAACACCATGAGCTGGGCCCCACCAAAATCATGAGATTGGCTTCAAAATAATGAGATCTTCACAAAACATTCATCTGGGGAACTCTTCATTTGCCTTCTGGTGTCTGAGCCGCTAGGGTGCACTCAATTCATGTTCTCCAGCTTCTCTTTGCAACCACGAGGGCTTAAAATTGACTAACAAATAAACTAAAAGAAAGAGCAGAGATTCTCAGATAAATCACTTGACTCCAGCAGTGGGCGCTTTAAGAAAAGCACCCTATATCATAAGATAATAACGAGCCCTACCTCTTATCTAACATGTTCAATCAGTAGATCTCAAAGCACTTTACAAAGGAGGTCTGTAGCATTAGCCCCCTTTTCAAGATGGGAAATTGAGGCACAGAGAAGAGCAGTGACTTTCCCAAGGTCACCCAGCAAGACAGTAGCAGAGCCAGGACTAGCACTTAAGTCTCCTGAGTTCCATCTAGTGCTCTATCCACTAGGCCACAATGCATTTGAAGTAAGGGGTCATAGTCAGTACATTCCTGTAGCTGTTATTTTGGGCTATTCCAATACCATTGTTATTGAAGTTACACATTTTGACCTGTGCTCTGTGCTGGTACAGGGGCATCCTTGTTAAAACGAGTTTCTCACAGCAGGTTGCATCTTTGTTCTTGTTAGGCCTGAACACAAGTTAACTGGACCATGTCTCCGATGTCCCCATGGGAAAGTTTAAAAGCCACTGAAGGCCTTGCAGTGCACTGACATACTGGGATTTTCAGAAAGCCTTTGATAAGGTCCCTCAGCAAAGGCTCTTAAGCAAAGGAAGCTGTCATGGGATAAGAGGAAGGGTCCTCTCATGGATCAGTAACTGGCTGAACCATAGGAACCAAAGCGTAGGAATACTGCATGCAGATGTGGTCTCCCCATCTCCAAAAAGATATCTTGGAATTGGAAAAGGTTCGTAAAAGGGCAACAAAAATGATTAGGGGTGTGGAACAGCTTGCATAGGAGGAGAGATTAATAAGACTGGGACTTTTCATCTTAGAAAAGACAACTACAGGGGATATGATAGAGGTCTATAAAATCATGATTTGTGTGGAAAAAGTAAATAAGGAAGTGTTATTTACTCCTTCTCATAACAGAAGAACTAGGGGTCACCACATGAAATGAATAGGCAGCAGGTCGAAAAGAAACAAAAGGAAGTATTTCTTCACACAATGCACAGTCAACTCCTTTCCAAAGAATGTTGGGAAGGCCAAGACTATAAGAGGGTTCAAAAAAGAACTAGATAATTTCATGAAAGATAGGTCCATCAATGGCTATTAGCCAAGATGGGCAGGGATGCCCCACCACGCTCTGAGTGTCTCTAGGTTCTGTTTACCAGAAACTGGAAATGGATGACAGAGGATAGATCACCTGATGGTTCCCTGTTCTGGCCATTCCCTCTGAAACACCTGGCATTGGTCACTGTCGGAAGACTGGATACTGGGCTAGATGGACCTTTGGTCTGACCCAGTGTGGCCATTCTTATGTTACAGCTGTTCAGCCTCCTTGCTACCTGTGATGTCATAATCCTGCTCAGTTCTCCAGTCTTCCATGGAGTCTGGATGAAAAGACAGGGTAGATGTCACCTAGTGAGCTGGGCCTGTAAGAGAACCTGTGTTCAGGCAGAGAGGGGCTCCTGGGAGAGCAGAGTCAGGGCTCCGTTAAAGAGCCGGAGTCAAGGGCCTGGCCTGAGTGTAACCCACCAAACTTTGATTACACCCGTACCTGTAATAATTCCATTGTACTGCAGGGACAGTGAGCAGGTTCAGTCTGTTCTGACAGCAGAACTCCCACCTGTGGAGAACAACACAAATCTTCACATTGGGACAGTTGGGGATGCCAGTACCCTGAGTTGCTCCGATGTGGAGGAAAGACACCACAGTGTAGTAAAGCTGCTCAGACTAAACAAAAAAAAATCCTTCTGTTGATAAGACGGCAATCTGTGGGTTAACTAAGACACCTCATAAATCGAAACATGCTCTTATCATTACAGCAATACAGCACATACCAGTCAAAGAAAAATAACCGTATCTAACATACAGATTTCTTCAGTACTGAAAGGTACACGGGCCACTAATCCTATGCATTGAAAGCATGCACTGCTGATTTGGCATTTATGTCCTCACACCCTCCTGAGCTGACCAAGCTGCAAGCACTCTGTTCTTTGAATAGGCTGGGATCCTTCTCCTGGCAGTTATCCGCTTGCTGCAGGTAGCCAAAGCAGGCCTGCGAACATCAGCCCTCGGGGCAGAGACCTTCAGCACCCTTCCAATATGGCGTCTCTCTCTGGGGCTGGCTGAACTGGCGGAACAGGTTGGCACCCTCTTTTTTTAAAATTTGGGAGTGGAATTGGCCCCCCACCCTTGGAGATGCCCTACTGAGCATATGTGACCCAAAGAGCCCTCTAGTCACACCCTGCATGTGATGGTAATAATCTTTGTACAAAATATGCCTTGTGAGGTACCATTTGAAAACTAACAACTCTCTGGTCAATCAGATCATGATGCAACATTACATAGAGAGTTATGAGTTCCCCCTGTACGACATTACTTGTGAAAACCCGACAGCCCCTCCTAGGCAAACGCTGGTAAAGAGGTCTGTCCTAAACAAAGGAATGGGGGTTTAGATAAGCAGCAAACAGGGGCATTAAGACAGCAGGGGAAGGAGATGGTAGTGAACAGAGCAATTTACATTTCAGCAAATGCAAGTGGGGGGAGGGGGAGGGAGAAGAGCACGAATAATGTTGATAGACCTTGGTTGTTGGCAGGCAGGATCCAACCTGGGATTTCTGGAGCTTAGTGCATGAGCCTCAACTGCATGAACTAAGAGCCAACCAGCTGTTAGCGAGGGCTGTAGAGCAGACTCATTGAACTGCCTCTAAATGGTCTCGGTGCCACTAGATAGGACAGAGCACCACACCCAGGAGGTGTGTGGGTTACAGACTTCCCCTCGCGGAGGAAGCACGTCCCGAGCTCAGAGACTTCCCGGTTGAAATCCCAGACAAGCCCCCACTTGTAACATTGACAGACCCCGGTTGGTGGCGAGTGGGATTGAACCTAGAACTTACTGCATGAATCTCTACCGCATGAGCTAAAAGGCTGCAGTACTCTCTCACTCACGCCCGTCACCCCAATCGGGGTATGAGCCGCCAAACACAGATCTCCAGAGTCCTCTATCCTGGGCCATTCGCTCTAGCTGGTTCCAGCACAGATACATTTGATCTCTCTCTCATTAAGTGGTCTTGGTGCCACTTGACAGGACAGGACACCACACCCAGGAGGTGTGTGGATTACACACGGAGCCTTCACCACCACCAGACTTCAGGTCGCCTTCCTCACAGCTTGGATAAACTTTGCTTTGAGGGGGATCCTTTAGAACCGCGGCTCTCAACCTTTTCTGTTGTGTATTTGGTTGTCATGGTTTTTGTTCCTATGGCAACGGAGTTAGATTATTAGGGGATAGCCCGGCCAGCTTTGGCCGGTTGAGTGAGCTCTGTGTCTGTAAATAAAATGGTAGTTTTGTTAGCTGTCTGCTGTCTGGCCTCAAGTGATTTCTTCCAAAATCGGCTGCCCCCAAGGATATAACATTTTCAGTCTACTGTGCCCCTTTCAGGAGTCTGATTTGTCTTGTGTACCCCCAAGTTTCACCTCACTTAGAAACAACTTGTTTACAAAATCAGATCTAAAATACAGATGTGTCACAGCACACTCCTACTGACAAATGGATGACTTTCTCCTTTTGTCTGTATGAAATTTTAACCTGTACTTATTTCATTAATGCTTGTTATGTAGCCTTCTGTAAAACTAGGCAAATATCGACAGGAGTTGATGTGCTCCCTAGAAGACCTCTGTGTACCCCGTGCCCCTGGTTGACAACCACTGCTTTAGAAGAATCAGCTTCCAAGACTCAGTAGACTAGAAAAGAAAGAGGCAGACAACCCCACATTCTTTCACCTAAGAAAACAAAAGCACCAGCACCTTTGGGCCCCTGGAAGAGAGCCTGAGCAAGGGGAGAGCCAGTCACCATTTTGCTGGGAGACTGTGGCTGAGAGAAACCATCTTGAACAGAGCCTGTGTGAAATAAGGCATACATTGATATTGGTGAGAGTAATTAATCACTGGAGCAATTTACCAAAGGTTGTAGTGGATTCTCCATCACTGACAACTTTTAAATCAAGACGGGATGTTTTTCTAAAAGATCTGCTGTAGGAATGATTTTGGGGAAGTTTTCTGGCCTGTGTGATACAGCATTCCGGCCTTGGAATCTGTGAAAGCAAGATCTGTGAATCTTGGAATGTCATGATTTGGGAGGCCTGACTTGTGATGTCTGAATGTACTGGGTCGTGAATGCTCTCCTTTCCTTATTCAGAATTTATTTTCAGGGAATATAATGTACTATCGAGGAGACAGTGTGTTCCAATGGGCAGAGCACTGGCTGGGCAGTCAGGAAACCTCAGTGCAGTCGCAGCTCTGCCACTGACTTGTTGCATGAGCCTGGATGAGCCGCCTCTCTGTACCTCAGTTTCCTCATGTGTTTAATAGTCTACTAACCCATCCTGCCCTTTGAAATTTCTATCCATAGAGATTCTATGGAACATGTGGATTTGCTACATATTTTTACTTCATTTGAATCTACATTTTCTTTCACATATAGTGCCACTCCTCCCCGTGCATGACCTGTTCTGTCCTTCCGATATATTTTGTACCCCGGAATGATTGTGTCTCATTGATTGCTCTTAGTCCACCAGGTTTCTGTGATGCCTATTATATCAATATCCTCCTTTATCACAAGGCACTCTAGTTCACCCATCTTATTATTTAGACTTCTAGCATTTGTGTACAAGCACTTTAAAAACTTGTCCCTGTTTATTTGTCTGCCCTTTTCTGATGTGCCAGATTCTTTTTTATGTGACTGTTTAACATCTGATCCCGCCCTTACATTATCCTCTTCCGTCCTCTGCTCCTGACTATAACCTGGAGATTCTCTATCATCAGACTCTCCCCTAAGAGAAGTCTGTGTCCGATCCACATGCTCCTCTGCAGCAGTCGGCTTTCCCCCATCTCCTAGTTTAAAAACTGCTTTACAACCTTTTTAATGTTTAGTGCCAGCAGTCTGGTTCCACTTTGGTTTAGGTGGAGCCCATCTCTCCTGTATAGGCTCCTCCCATCCCAGAAGTTTCCCCAGTTCCTAATGAACGTGAACCCCTCCTCTCTCCACCATCGTCTCATCCATGCATTGAGACTCTGAAGCTCTGCCTGCCTACTCGGCCCTGTGCGTGGAACTGGGAACATTTCTGAGAATGCCACCATAGAGGTCCTGGATTTCAGTCTCTTCCCTAGCAGCCTAAATTTGGCTTCCAGGACATCTCTCCTACCCTTCCCTATGTCTTTGAGCTTTGCGAACAGGGGCTGCTAACAGGGAGTTTCGCAAGGGAGTTTGGAAAGGGAGTGGGAAGGGAGCGGGAGTCCCTTGTCGGTCCTAACCCTTCCCCTGCAGTCCCCTTAAAACCTATAAACCAAACAACATTTCAAAACTTCTTTCTGTAAACCACCCTTCCATTAACTAGGAGACAATGCAGGCAGAAGCCCAGCAGCAGAGTGGGGGCAATCCAGTTTATTGCACTGAGTGTTTCATGTATGATTACCTCCCTGTGGGCGGGTGGCATATGTGTGCAGTCGGTGCAAGGAGCTCCTGGCCCTCAGAGACCATGTACGGACTTTGGAGGCCAGGGTGGAGGAACTGGAGGAGCTAAGAGAGGCAGAAAGGTATGTTGATGAGGCTTTCCGGGACACTGTAGAATTGTCCCACCTCCGCTCAGACAGCCCCTGTGCTGTTGAGGAGGAAGAATGGCCCAGGGAAGCAGAGCAGTCAATGGGAGCATGGGAAACCTTCCCGTAGTTGGGACCCTCCTTCCAGATGGTGCTGGGGTTGCCTCTCGCACTGAGGTTACCACTCCGGGGGAGGGAACTCCAGTTTCTAGGAAAAGGCAGGTGTTAGTAATGGGAGATTCGATTATTAGATAGATAGATAGCTGGGTTTGTGATAACAGGGAGAACCGTATGGTGACTTGCCTGCCTGGTGCGAAGGTTGCGGATCTCTCGAGGCATCTAGACAGACTTATAGGAGCCGGTGGTTGTAGTACATGTAGGCTTGCTGCCTATTAGTTTCATTTGGTGGCCCCTTGTTCTTGTATTATGAGAAGGAGTAAATAACACTTCCTAATTTACTTTCTCTCTACCACTCATGATTTTATAGACCTCTGTCATATCCCCCCTTAGTCGCCTCTTTTCCAAGCTAAAAAATCCCAGTCTTATTAATCTCTCCTCATACAGAAGCTGTTCAATACCCCAATCATTCTTGTTGCCCTTTTCTAAACCTTTTCCAATTCCAATGTATCTTTTTTGAGGTGGGGTGACCACATCTGCACGCAGTATTCAAGGACAGGCCCTGGTAGCACATCTCTGATGAACCTGTGCTAGCAGGGAGCTGGAGAGGGTCCTAGACCAGTTGTGGAGGCACAGGGTTTGTGGGTGGGTGGGCTGAGCTCCAGTGGATCACTGAGATCTGTGCATAACTTTGGAGATCCCTGGGTCCTTGGTCCCCCTTTACATTCAGAGAGAAGAAAGGGACCTCCTCTCCTGGAAAAAATCTGAGGGAAATTTCCATATACGGAGCCTTGTGGAATCTCCCTGGCCTGCCCTGAAACCTGGTTTTCTAATGCAGGAGAGGGGACTGCTTGGGAAAAATCTGGTCCTATATTATAATAATTATATTTTATTATATTTTATTTCAGCGAGATCACAGCTGTGACAACATCATTGTTACCACTCGGCCACCCCCAAGGTTTCCTTGTGACTGATTGGAACCATAAGGAATAGAGCCTGCAGCAGGGCTGCCACTGCAGTCCAGCTGGATAGCATCACCCCACATCCCCTGTGATTTGGCCTCCTGCAGTTTGCCCTTGGCTATCACAGGGGTTGAAGCTGGTGCACACGAAGCCAAGCAGCTGAGGCTCCCTGATGGCCAAGTGGCCCCCAAGGGAATGTGCAGACAGGCTTCATAAAGACAGTAGCCTCCCTATCTGAACAGATGCTGCCTGCTGCCCATGCAGCCTCTCCGATGACTACATCTGCCCATGCTCCATGGTGAGTATTTTAATCTACACAGAAATCTGACATTCAAAGCGAGCTTGCAGTGTTAAAACCCTGATGCCCCAAGTAACGATTTTCTAAAGGAGTCCCATTTTTAGACGTTCCATGTGCTCTGGGCCCAATCCTGCCAGGGGCTGAGGAAGAAGAGACCCCACGGAATATCAGTGACTACTTCCCAAATCGTATCAGGTATATTTGCTTTGACTTGATTGTGGATGCAGGAATTCAGAGCTGCGTTGCTCTGTGGGCATACAAGCAAGTCTCATCTTATGCAAGGGTTCTGTTCCACGGTTAGCGCGTAAAGGGAAAACCATGTATACTGAAACACTCATTGCGTTGAATGGCGGAAGGAATCGCCCGCACTAAAGATGCAGTTTTTATATTGTAATTTTTCTTTTTTCCCCGTTTTCACCATCTGCACAAAGCTGAATTTGCACATGTTAAATGTGCCTAAGATGCGACTTGCCTGTATTTCTGTTTCCTGACTGGCTGAAGGCTCCAGCACTTCTGCCCTGAAGAAAACCCTCAGAGTTACAGGGCTATGTTCATCTCTTTCCCTTCTCTGGTTTCTGAGGGCCAAATGTCAGGCTCCGTAGCCTCCTTTCTCACGGGGTGAAATCCCGCCATTCTCCCACTCACAGACTGGGCCCTGGGCTACTGTGCAATGTGGATGGAGCACTGAGCACTGTGCCTGCTCAATAGGTCTGGCTGGGTTTGTACCTGTGGTTGGCATGTGTGTGCCAAAGTACAGCTGTGTAAATGTTATGCCAAAACTTTTCATTGTAATACAAATATTACAAACAAAAATTTCATGACATAGATGCATATTGAAAGCCAGCGGCAGAGTTGTTGGAATTGCTACAGGAAGGAGCAGTGGTAACTTTACTGCTTAACGGCTTTTGCTTCAGAAAATTTTTCAGAAGTACCCCACATACTGTTTGCAATGGGTTTGTGCTATGAACTCTCTGTTCAGTGAACAGCTGTATGGTACTCTCCCCTGCTAACGGAGCAGAAGCCATTTGTAATACTTACATTCAGGGTCATGCACACAGTAACTCTACAATACCTGTGCAAGACTTTCCAAAAAGTCCTGAGAGAACAGAACCGCTGGTCTGTGTTTCAGCAAAGGGTAGAGCTGAGGTGCAGGAAAGAGCAGTGTAATAGTTTTGTATGTAATTTACCTCCATCACGTGTTAAAAAAGCATGGCTGAAGTAACTAGCACACTCAACTGGATATTAGTGCAAACCTAGTGTTTGCACTATTCACTCATTTGCGATGATAACCTCTCCCTCATCCAGCTGAAGTAACTGTCCATGTTAGCTTGTAACTTACCAGATAACTACAATTCCTTGCATGGGGAGCAGATGCGGGTCCTGTGAGGATGAAGGGGAACCTGTAGGATGATCAAACCCTCTGGATTCAGTCAACATAGGCCGGGCAAAGCACTTCAGCTTCTCTTGGAGGGATTCTTGGGGGTCAGAGTGTATCACTGGGAACATTTGGTAAGGGAAAGTTAATAGATCCCGGTTCTGATCGAATTTACACACGTAAATCTGGAGTGATGTCGTTATTGAATTCAGAACCAGACCCTGAAAATGTATCCCATGTGCTGCAAAGAGGCAGCGGCATAATTTGAACTCACAGGAGCAGAGAAAATAAAAACATAATGTATATAATGAGGCAATGAAACATGTTTATGAATAACTGAAATGCAGGACAGATAAACACAATGACCATTTTCACCATTCACTTGCCATATGTGTACACACATGTCATGATACAATGGGCCACACTTTGACGTTGAGGGCCAGAAAGGGTGTCTGTGTGAATGTCACTATTGCAAACTCACACAGTGCTCAAGTAGGCTGTGGAACTCTGATCCACAAGATATCAATGGGGCCAAGGGATTAGCAGGATTCAAAGAGGGACTGGATTTACACCACAAAATATGTCTAACTAGTGGGTGCCTGGGGGAAACTTTCCCTTGGAGCAGTTAATCTCATAGCTCCCTATTGCAGGGATTCTTCCATCTTCCCCAGACGCATGTGTAACTGGTTACTGGGCTAGAAGGACTGCAGGTCTGATCCAGTCTGGCAGTGCCTATCTTCCTCTTGGCATATCCTATTGCGGGTGTAAATCCAAATCTATGTTTTTTCTGATCTTCCTTGAGCTTCTGGGAATCCTAGCTTTGCACTCAGAGCAGAAAGATGTCTCCTTAAATATCATCTACTTTCCTGTTCTTTTTCCTTTCAGGAAGGAAAGTTCAAAACTTCTCGGACCTGCCCAGTATAGTATGTCAGCTGTCAATGACACCAAATTCACACCTGCAGTGTTCCTTCTCACTGGGATACCTGGGCAGGAAGACATCATCTCTGGGTCTCTGTCCTCTTCTGTTTCATGTATGAAATTTCGATAGTAGGAAATTCAGTCATTCTGTTCATTATAAAAACAGATCCAATCCTCCATGAGCCCATGTTCATTTTCCTTTCCATGTTGGCCCTCACAGACCTTGGCTTATTGATAGCCAGCATGCCGACGATACCGGGCCTATTCTTATTTAACTCTAGAGAGATCAGCCTTGATGCTTGTTTTGCCCAGATGTTCTTCATCCACTCTCTGCAATTCATTGAATCCTTTGTGCTCTTGTTGATGGCATTTGTCCGCTTCATCGCAATCTGTAACCCGCTGAGATATGCCTCCATCTTAACCCTGCCGAGAATAGCCAAGATGGGACTGGTGTTTATGCTAAGAGCAGTGGCAGTAATATTTCCACGCCCCTTTCTCCTGAAACAGTTCCGATTCTTTCGAGCCAATGTCCTCTCCCATTCCTACTGCCTGCACCAGGACGTCATGAAGCTGGTTTGTTCGGACATCACAGTCAATAACATCATCAGTCTCTGTGTCAAAGGACAACAAGCCATTGTTCTCAGCCACTTGGGCCTATGCTTACAAGGCCTGCTGGTTGCCAGGGAGATGGTGGAATTAGTGGGCCCCTTCTGTTAATGGGCACACTGGCAGGATGGGATTCAGTAGTATGGAAACCGGAAATAGTATAAGGGACCTACCATCAATCAAACCCTAACCCCTCCCCTTGGCCTCTTAAACCCTGCCCCTTGACCTCTTAAGCCCCGGCCACCTGTCACTGGAAGTCCCACCCATGGGGAATATTACTTCCGGGGTCAAGGAGGACACACGACCGGAAGCAAAGTGTGTCATGTGACCCCTCTAAGAACTCCTCCCACTGCCCTCTACCAATCAGGAGGGGTTTCTCCCCCGTAGGCCCAACCTGAGAGGAGATTTGTCCGATCAGGGGTGTTTCGGGGCATGGTGACCCATCTGGAAGTGGATCGTGTGACCCCTCTAAGAACTCCTCCACTGCCCTCTGCGAATCACGATGGGTTTCAGCCACACAGTTCCGCCCTGAGAGCAGATTTGACCAATCGGTGGTGTTCCAGGCTGGGGTGACCTGCCCAGAAGAGGGTCATGTCACCCATCTAAGAACTCGTCCCAGTGCCCTCTGCCAATCAGCGCGCGACACTATCACCCCATAAATCCCAGCAATCGGGGCAGAAGAGGCCATCTTTTACCATGAACACGTGCTTTAGAAATCATGGAAACATGGACTCCTTCACCGCCCTGGTGAGAACTTCAGACTTTGTGTTAGCCCCGAGGGCCTTTGGACTTGTGTGGAGAAAGCGCTACACGAGCGACAGTTCCGACGAGGGCCCTTTGACTCAGCCGTTGATGGATACGCCAGAACCTGAAACCCAAACCCTCGTGAGGCACCCCGATGAGCATGAAGGCCTCTCGTTGTCCACCCCCCTAGAGGTGGAAGACGAACGCAGCTCAGGGGAGTCACCAGAGGACAAGGTGAACAAAAAAGATGTCGCTCAGGTAAATGAATGATTAAGAAGTGACGGTTGATGATGGAGTGTAATGAAGTTAGGAACCGGGAGGTTGTGTAAATCTAAAAACAAGCAGTGGGGTGCTTACACTGTTTCTTTTCTGAAAATCTCTCAACAGCTCGACGATGCCTTTCTAGAGGCCTTTGAGAGCTGACATCGGTAGTCTCGTGGGAGCAGTGATGATCTGCCAAAATATTAACAACAGGTTCTCTCCTCCTCACCCCATGAGGGTGTCGTGCCCCCCCAGGGGTCATGCCCCATCCAATACCCCATGTTCCTTGATGCCCTCCGGGACTCCTGTCCCATCCACCCCCCTTCCCCGTCCCCTGACTGTCCCCTGCCGCCCCATCCAACCCCTCCTCTGATTTCTGAGGGCCCCTTGGGACCCTGCCCCATCCAACCACACCTTCTCTCTGTTCCTGCCACCCACGACCCCATCCAACCCCTGCTCCTTCCTGACTGCCCCCCAAACCCTTGCCTCCATTCAATCCCCCTGTTCCCTGCCCTCTGACCACCCCAACCCCTATCCACTCCCCGACAACCCATCAAACTCCCCTGCCCTCTTCCTACACCCCATCCCTGCCCCCTTACTGCGCTACCTGGAGCCACTCGGCTGCGGCTGGATCCGCTCAGCCGGGACTGGGACCGGCACTGAGGGGGGCTCGATCCAAGCCGGCCAGAGCCACTCGGCCGGGACCTTTACCGGTGACGGTGCCGCGAGGTCCGGGCAGGAGCTGCTTGGCCGGGACTGGGACCAGCACTCCGGGGACCGAGCCGAGCCGGCCAGAGCCGCTTGGCCGGGACCTGGACCGGAGCTGGTGCTGCAAGGTCCGGGCCGGAGCCACTCGGTCATGACCGGCACCACGGGCCCGGGGCCGGAGCCGAGTCACAGCCGCTTGGCCGGGACTGGCACCGATGCTGTGGGGCCCGAGCCGGGCCGGCTCAGAGCCGCTCGGCCGGGACAGGCAACGGCGCAGCAGGACCCGAGCCGGGCCGATGCCACTGGGGCCAGAGCTGGGGGTGCTTGGCCAGGACTGAGCAGGGGCGCTCAGCCAGGGGCAGGCCAGGGGCGAGGCCAGAGGAAGCCGCTCGGCCTGAGCCGGACTGGGCTGCACCATGCCTCTCTGGAGCCCTCCTCAGGCCTGCCCCCCAGCTTACCTGCCTGCTACTTGTTTCAGGCTTCTCGCGAACATCTGATTCGCGGGAAGCAAGGGAGGCGGAGGAGAAGGAGGACAGAGCGTTCAGGGGAGGAGAGGGAAGTGAGCTGGGGCCGGGGGCCGGGTGGATAGCTGCCCGAGCTTTAGTTAAATTTAAAAGCTGTTTTACAACCGGTTCTAAAAGGGTTTCTAAATTTAACAACCAGTTCCTGCGAACCAGTGGGAACTGGCTCCAGCTCACCACTACGTGCATCAGCTGGTTTCGCTCATGTCTGAGATACAGATCTCAAGAGGAAAATCCGGAAAAGGACAAAATGGAAGAATGAACCAGCTCAGACTCTCTTATGGTAGGGGTCGTGGTGTCCATTTTTACAGGCGGCTGTAAAAGGTCGTGTTAAACCAGGCAATTAATGAAACTTATTTATTTAAATATGTCAATATGAATGTGTCCCCCTTCATATTTGTGTTAGTAAAAGACAGTACCAGTAACAGTCATATTACATTGCCGGGGAAGTAGGGAGCATCGGCGGGGTGAACCCTCTTTCTCAAGTGGCCAGAAAGCATAGTAAAACTTTAAATAGAAGACAGGTAACAGTAGCAAAGTCCCTCCAGAGGTAAGAAACAGGATTGAAGACAAGATGGAGATGAGGCATCAGCCTTTTATAGTCTTTTCCAGGTGTAAGAACACCTCTTTGTCCTTACTGTGGAACATTACAAGCAAAATGGAGTTTGGAGTCATATGGACAAGTCCCTGCATACTTTGCTGACTTAAAAGGCGCATCTGCCTTCTCTCAATGGGTCAGTTGTGTAGCTGATGGTCCTTAATGGGCCATCAAGCAGGCTAGGCAGAGCTAACACCAACTCATCTGGGATGTCACCCAGAAGCATAGCATAAGTTTGAAATACAGACAGGATAGAGCCAATATTCATAACTTCAACTACAAAATGACAGAGACATACAGACAGCATAATCATAACCAGCAACCCATAACCTGGTCTTAGACCCCTTATATGACCCCCTTTACCTAAGATTTGGTGCAACTACAGGACCTTGGTTGCAACCATGTTCTATACGGTCCCAGTTCAAGTCAATAATGTGACACAGGCATCTTCCGGTTTGGTCATTTTCTTTAAAACATGGTCAGGGTCTGCACTAAATTGCACAGCATTTATCAAGGTCACCCCTTACGCTAAATGTTTTTGGGTTAGGCACAGACATTGCATAGCATAACCTATGGCAAGAACAGTGTTTAATAAGCTTTCCAAATACAGCTCAGCACACAGGCCCCAGAGCTTGCAGTTTATATCTACTGAAGTCCAAGTCACACAGTCATGGCGCCGTTGGGCTGGCACATCTATGACACGGCCCTCACAATCTTCAAAAAGCTTTTCCCTAAGGCAGTGATTAAGGACAGCATAAACAGCAACACATACAATAGACCGCATGACTTTTTTATGCTCACGACGTGGCACTGGCTCAGTTAGTTCCATGCCAAGCCTCATAAACTCCTCATAGCTGTCATCCTCGGAGTCCTCTTCAACAATTTGTATCGGCACTGAGCAAAAACAAGGAGAGCCCGGTTCATCTTCGCTGCTTGATGTAACGCTGTCCAGGGCCTGCGGGTCCTCTAGAAAGGCATCATCAAGCTGTGGAGAGATTTTCAGAAAAGAAACAGTGTAAGTTCCCACTGCTTGTTTTTAAACATACACAACCCCCCCACCCCCGGTTCCTAACCCCATTACACCCCATCATCAACAGTCACTTCTTAATCATTCATTTACCTGAGCAATGTCTTTTCCATTCACCTTGTCCTCCGATGACTCAACCGAGCTGTGTTCGCCTTCCACCTCTAGTGGGGTGAACAATGAGAGGCCTTCATGCTCATTGGGGTGCCTCACGAGAGTTTGGGTTTCGGGTTCCGGCGTATCCATCAACGGCTGAGTCAAAGAGCCCTCGTGGGAACTGTCGCTGATGTAGCGCTTTCTCCACACAAGTCCAAAGGCCCTCGGGGATAAAACAAAGTCCAAAGTGCTCACAGGGGTGGTGAAGGAGTCCATGTTTCCATGATTTCTAAAGCACGCATCCTTGGTAAAAGATGGCCTCTTCTGTCCCGGCGCTGGGACTTATGGGGTGATAGTGTTGCGCTCTGACTGGCAGAAGGCGCTGGGAGGAGTTCTCAGAAGGGTGACATGGCCCTCATCTGGGCGGGTCACCCCGCCCTGGAACACCACAGATTGGTCAAATCTGCTCTGGGGGTGGTCCTATGCGGCCGAAACCCATCGCGATTGGTAGAGAGCATTGGGAGGAGTTCTTAGAGGGATCACACGAGCCACATCTGGATGGGTCCCCCCACCCTGGAACACCCCTGATTGGTCACATCACCTCTTGGGGCAGGCCTATGGGGGCAAAACCCCTCCTGATTGGTAGAGGGCAGCGAGAGGAGTTCTGAGAGTGGTTACATGACACACTTTGCTTCCAGTCATGTGTCCACCTTGACCCCAGAAGTAATACCCCCATGGGTGGGGCTGCTGCTGAGAGGCGGGTGGGGCTTAAGAGGTCGAGGGGCGGGGTTTTAGGGGTCATGGGGCTGGTTTGGGTTTGATTGACGGTAGGGTCCTACTGGACACTCTTAGAGGCCCTTGCCTTCCAAAAGGGGGGCTTTGTGAATTTAGTATCAGCTCTTCTTGAAGGGAGGATTGATTCCTGAACCGCATGAGGTAAAGTAACAAATCCATTGAGCTAGCCACACCCTCAATCTCATCCAAGCCCCCAGGCCCCCCTTCATCTTGGAATCTGGGTTTAAATGTCATACCCCAAGGAGAGTCTCTTATACATCAGTCTCTGTGTCCCAGGACAACAAGCCATTCTTCTCAGCCACTTTAGCCCATGCTTACCTGACCCACTGGATGATAGGGAGATGTTGGAATTTGTGGGCCCCTTCTGTTAGTGGGCCTGCTGGCAGGGTGGGATTCAGTAGTATGGAAACCGGACACCCTTGGAGGCCCTTGCCTTCCAAAAGGGTGGCTTTGTAAATTTAGTGTCGGGTGTTCTGGAACGAAAGTCCTTCGACATTCGGGACTTCACTTTGTTTTGAAGCTTGCTGAAGATTTGCTTCAGGCGCATTAACATCTGTTTGAGAACTTTTCTCCTTGAAGGGGATGGTGTCCTAGCTCTGGAGGCCTTTGGTGACTTTGGGGGAGAACCGTCAGGACTTCCAGTTACTTTCTCCTCAGCTTGCAAAAGCCCTGTTGTACTCGTAGCAATGGACACCATCTTTGGTTGCCTGGAGGGAGCTGTTTTCCTCATTCCATCCTGCTTCTTGCTCTTGTCTGCTGGAAGGAGCCAAACCACTGGTATCTTCTGGTTGGATGATGCTGAGGAGTCTCCTGGAGTCCATCGCTGTGGAATTCCATGGGATCTTCTGGGCAAGTCAGCACCTGCAGAGCCAGCTGGTCTCTTCCATCGAAGCTTACTGCACTTCTTGCAGATTTTGATTGGCGGCTGGTCCCTGGAGAGCTTTGAATTCACAGTGCCATCGAACCCATGTGAATCCATGATGTCTGGAAGACCATGCAGCTCAGCAGATGTCTCCTTCTGAGTTTTCTTACCCTTCATCTTTCCTGGATGTGCGTTGCGGCACTGCAGGCAAACTGAGACCTGGGCCACCAAGGGGCGGGAGCTGCTCAACATTTCCGTCAGGTGCTTGATCTGCAGGTCGTGTGCAGCCTGCCCAGCAATGAGAGAGTCAAGGGTGGATCTTGTTAGCTGCTCAGAGCCTGGGGCCTCTGGGGCAACCTGGTGGCATTGGGTCCTGGGAAGATCTGCCCTGCCCTCACCTGCCTGTGCCCCTGGCCCCAGGCAGGAGCCTTCTCCCAAGGTAACCTTCCTCTCCATGTGCAGCTCCAGCTTCTCTTCAGTCCCTTTGCTGTCACACACACTGGTAAGGGGCTTTTTGAACTCGCTTCTATAAATCTGGAGTGTCGCTTCGAGTGTCTTCTCTGCTATTGTGGTTCCTGGAGGTGGCGATGTCAGATCCATCCCTGCTGGCAGAGTGCAGCAATCTGGGTTCGTCTGGTTTCCTGCCGTGCTATCATTCCTGCCCGTCTCCATGGTGGTATCTTCCACTGGCGTTGGAGGACGTGTGGAAGAAGAGGAGCTTGTGCTCTGCCTCCCTGTGTGCAGGAAATCGGTCTCCATCTCACTGAACTCCACACTGGCTCCCCTGGCTTGGACGGCGTGAGGCAGCTCTGCCGGGGGCTCTGGATCCAGGGTGAGCAGCCCCCTCTGCATGATGAGATGCTCACGCCTTATGTGGAGTTCGATGGGGTGGGCAGGCTGTTGTCCCATTGTTGGGAATGCCGCTGTCCTGTGCTTGCCTGGCTCCCTAGGGGGGCGGAGTGGCCCAGGCAGGGCAGTCTCTCTCAGGAGGGGAGCATCTCTGTGCGACTCTCTCACGACCTTAGGAAAAGCCTTCGTTTGGATCTCAGAGCATTTCTGAGCCACGTGATCCTGCAGCTTGACCCCCGCCGTGGGCACAAACCTGGCCAGGATGGCATCAGGGGATGCCATAATCCTGTGGGCCTTTTGGGGCAGGGCTCCCCAGGGGCAGACACATGGCTCCTGGATCTCCTGTGCATGCTGAGGGCTGGTGTCGGATCTCAGGGGCTTTGGGATCTTTGCTGGAAATCCACATTCAGGCCGATCTGTGTTGAATTCCCATTGCTGCTTGGTGTCCTGCTCACCCAGCAATGGCTCCCCCGGGATGGGGGTTTGTGGAGCCCCCAGTTGGCTCTGCAGATGCTTCTGTCGGATGTTGAAGTCTGAGCCATGGGCTGACATCTGGTCCAGACCTATGTTCTGCTCTCGCTGGTCTCATCTGCTGTGGGCAGGGGGCCTGGGGAGAGGCTGGGCTTGGATGGGATGAGTGGATCCTTCCCAGCTTGCGACAGTCATGGTCTCCCTTGTGTTGCAGAGGGGCTCTGACCAAGTCACGGAGGCTTCTCTCAGGGAAAAGGAGCTGGGACTCCAGAGGGGAGAGGTGGTGGATTCCATGGAGGAATAGCAGAACTGTCTCATCACAGATGTCGACACACTCGGCCTGTGGGAGAGAGCAGACAGGGACAGATGGGACATGGCCCTGCTGAGCAAAGGCAGGGCTTGGGCTCAGCCTTCCAACTGTAGTGCAATGGGGCAGTGCCTAGGCATGCATTGCACACCACACCCTTACACAAGGACATCAGCTGGGTAAGGAAGGACTGAGAGGGGGAGCTAGCACTCATTTTATCTAGAATGATAACCCCTTCGTCACACGCACATGTGCAGCACCTAGCACAATGGGGCCTTGAGCATGACCGGGGATCTACTGCTATTTAAATAGAAAGATTAGCTAACAACAATTGGTTTGGGGGAGGAAGATGTGAGCATGTGTGTGTAACCCTTGCCAGAGGATGTTGTGAAGGCCAAGACTATAAACTATAAAAGGAACTAGATAAATTCATCAATGGCTATTAGCTAAGGTGGGCAGGGATGGTGGTCCATAGTCTATGTTTGTTTGAAGCTGGGAATGGGCGACAGGGGACGGATCATTTGAAGATTCCCTGTTCTGGTCATTCCCTCTGCTGCACTGGCATTGGCCAGTTTTGGAAGACAGGATACTGGGCTAGATGGACCTTTGGTCTGACCCAGTCTGGCTGTTCTGATGTTCTTACATTCTAACCCACTGGAAAACTGTCCTCTTCTAATGGCTGATACACTAGAGGCTAACAACCTACCATTGCTTCCAGTTAATGGAGTTTCTCCGGTGGTGGAGGTCTGTGCTATGGTCCTGAAAGTCCTGGGTTTGAACCCAACTGATGACTCATGTTTGGGGTGTATCACAGGGTGTCCCACTCACTGCTTGTCTGGTGCCTACTCTGGGGATTAGCTCTCGAGG
Organism: Mauremys reevesii; assembly: GCF_016161935.1. Classification (NCBI taxonomy): domain Eukaryota; kingdom Metazoa; phylum Chordata; order Testudines; family Geoemydidae; genus Mauremys; species Mauremys reevesii. Next base: position 12,628,215 of record NC_052623.1, read on the forward strand.
TCAATGCCCCTTCCAATTGTCGCATGTGATCACTGTCACTCCCACAATGACCCAGACAGTTTTCCTGTTTACTGCCCCGCTGATCCATGCCATGCCCTCGGTGGCTGGTAGGGAAACCTGGGCCCACACTTCACACTGGGCTCCAGGCCAGGGACCCTCAACCCAGCAGTTCTGGGCTTTCCTCTCCCAGCCTGGACTGCTTCCTACTACCCCTGGTTCCCCTCCTTGCTCTGGGTGCACCAGCTCCAAACACTCCCCCCTCTTCCCAGGGAAGGGCTGCCCTTTCCCAGCCACAGCCCCTGTCTGGTGCCAGCTTCCTGGCTTTATAGGCCCCGTCTGTTCCTGCCAGCTGAGCCTGCTTGGGATCAATTCCCTGCTCCCCGGCTCTTCCTGCAGGTGCACCCTGTGGAGTTCATGGGCCTGCCTGGCCACCTGAGCCCCTTCCAGTGCTGTGTGGGGTGGACACCCCCTCGCAGGGTGTCATTGGATTGCTTTTTCCTTCAAACACAGCACGGGCAGGATCTAGACAGTCGCCTGCTGGCAGATATTGCCGTACAGAATGATTTGATCCTACTCACAACCCCAACTTGTAGTCTCTGCATTGAATTTCTGATAATCCCTCACCTCACTTTCACTGGTATCTCACCTTGGAAGCTAAAGCCTCCTAGTGGCTTTTTCCCTTTTATTTTAGGATCCTGGATTGTCTGTTTTTCCCTGCTCCCTCCTCTCTACATTCACTCTCCCCTCCCACCCAGCCCCCAGTCTGGTGTCCCCTGGTCAGTTGCCTTACGGTATCAGAACTTCATCCAGGTGTCTGGCCACATCCTGTAGCCTCCTCTCAACGAGCCTGAGGCGCTGAGCCAAGGGGAGCTTCTCCAGGTGCACAGGGCAGCTGTGGAACAGAGAGAGCAGATAGCTGAGTGCAGGCCCTGCCCTCAGGCCCTCTTTTACCCAGAGGGGCGGCACAGAATGGCTCCCTGTCCCGTTCTCCACTGAGGCAGCCTCCTCCCCTGCAATACCCGGGCCTCGGATGTTCTGGTTTGGGGTTAGCAGGATTGTTAGGTGAGCCCTGCTAGTGCTGAGGACGTGAGCGTGTATCCTGCTGGCAGTGTCTGTGTCATGTCCCCCCCACAGAAGCTAATCAAAATATAGGATAACAACCTATAGGGGGCAGGATAGCTCAGTGGTTTGAGCATTGGTCTGCTAAACCTAGAGTTGTGAGTTCAATCCTTAAGGAGGTTACTTAGGGATCTGGGGCAAAAATTGGTCCTGCTAGTGAAGGCAGGGGGCTGGACTAGATGACCTTTCAAGGTCTCTTCCAGTTCTAGGTGATTGGTATGTCTACAATTATTACCTTTACCTTTATCTTTATTATTACTATAGCTGCCAACTAATGCAGCTACCTCTTCAGCTCTAAGGGGTGCTTTATGCTGCAGAGGTGAAGGTCCAGGGTTCAAATCTGCTGGGAACCCATGCCGGGGGACTGGAGGAGGGGCCGTTACACAAGTGCTGCTGGATCCCTTTCACCCTACTCACCGTACCAGAAAGGCCAACCTTCCTCCTGACCTCACCTCCCCGGGGTGCACGGGGCTGCTCCCTGAAAACATTTTCTCCCCCTCTTGGGAGGGGAGGATGGTCCAGTCCAGTCGACACAATCTACCCCGCCCCCACTGCCCCAGGTTAAATGAGCCATATGATGCTCGAGGAAGGGAATGACCCACTGTACAATGCGTGGGGGTGGATTAGAGATGGCAACTTCTGCTGGGTGGGAATGAATTGCAGGAGTCTAAAGGAGAAGAGTTGCTTGCATGGTACATAGGTCGGGGCAGGGGAGGGATTACTCGGGTGAGGATGAATTGCATGACGCTAAAGGAGGGGACTGACCCACTGCAGATTCATGGAGGGGGGCATTGCTTACCACGTCTCTGGGGATGCACCAGCCTCCTCCAGCTCTTCCTCACAGTACCCAAAAGCTGCCAGAAGTGAGACATAAAGGAGACATTGAGCTGCTTGGGCACCCTCTGCTTCCTAGCACCCTATTGCCCCAGATTTCAGAGGCAGCCTGTGAACGGAGCCCCAGCCAGTGCCTCTGCACGACTCTGGGCATGACTGCGCCTTCGCAGGAAGAGGGGAGGCAGGTGGGGAAATGGACCCTATTTCTCTGCTTTGCATGGGGCCGGGGTCTGCCACCACAGCTGTGGGGTGAGGGGCTGCTTACCTTTCACTTTCTTTTTTGTCTTTCTGGGCCTCCTCTTCCTCGGAGAAGCCTGCCACACACAGAGAAAGCAGCAGGGTTAGAAGAGAACTCCTCAATAAACCCGGGAGAACAATGAGACAGAGGTGATTGCCATGTGGGGCCAGAGGGAAATTTTTCCTTCTGGGAGAGTATTGCACTCTGAGGCATCATGGGTAGGCATTGTGCTTTCCTGTGATGCAGACAATATAGGGCACAGAGCACAACCCATAACAGGGGTCACTGGAACAATCCAGGGGTTGGAGAAACAGGGATTGCTGGTACCAGGAGCCTGCAGAGTTTATAAGCATTGAAGGAGACAGCCTGCAAAGTTCTCTCTCCTGCAGAGATGACAAAACTCTGCAGGTTTTAGGATTGCAGGGTATGCAACTAACCCCAGATACCATGCATGGAATTCAGACCTTGGGGGAGAAATCCGACCTCTGGACAACAGTGTTTCCTAGATACAAGTTTAGGGAATGCATGCTATCGGGGTTTTATCTGCATGCTTTTGGGATGGCCATGCTACTCCTGATGTTCGATGTTTCCAGATGTATAACTCTGTGTTGGGCTGTGTGAAAATGCATTTTGTTTGAATGGGCCCCATTTGCCAAACAAACTCTCCAGAACTCTCTGTATGACTGCCCTTTCCTCATCGTTATTTACCATTCTGCCAATCTTCGTGTCATCAGTACATTTTTATCAGCAGCAATTTTGTATTTACTTCCAAGTCATTGAAAAAATATTGAATAGCATCAGACCTAGTACTGATCCCTGCAGAGCCCCATTAGAAACACCCACATTCGATGAGCCCTTTGACAATTACTTTTTGAGATCTGTCAGTTAGCCATTAGCCTGTTCTCAATCCATTTAACCTGTGCTCCATTGATATTGTAGAGTGCTAATTTTTAATCCAAATGTCCTGCGGTACTTGTATGCATAAACAGGGGAATCTCAAGTTGGAGGAGAGAGGTTGTTTTACCTCTGTATTTGGCACTGGTGCAACCACTGCTGGAATCCTGTGTCCAGTTCGGGTGTCTAACATTCAGGAAGGATGTTGATAAATTGCAGAGGGTTCAGAGAAGAGCCATAAGAATGATTAAAGGATTAGAACACATGCCATGTAGTGATAGACTTTAGGAGCTCAGTCAATGTCGCTTAAAGAGGTTAAGGGTGGTTTGAGGAAAAGTCTATAAATACCTACCTGGGGAAGAAATCATTACAAATGGGCTCTTCAACCTAGCAGAGAAAGGTCTAACATGGTCCAATGGCTGGAAGTTGAAACTAGACAAATTCAGACTGGAAAGAAGGCGTCCATTTTTAACAGTGAGAGGAATTAACCATTGGAACAATTGACCAAGGTCATGGTGGATTGATTCTCCATCACTGGCGATTTTAAAAATCAAATTGGACATTTTAATAAAAGGTATGCACTAGGCATGATTGTGGGGAAGTTCTTTGGCCTGTGCTAGACAGGAGGGCCAGACTAGAAGATCACAATGGGCCCATCTTGCCTTGGAATCTATGAAAAACAACACCTTACACACGTCTAAGTTTGTCACATCTATGTTTGATATGGCCCATCTTCCATAAAACATTGTTAACCTGCTTTAAATATATTCTCGTCCTTTAATTCTTTATTGATTGAATCCCATATCAGTTTGTCCATTATTTCAGGCTAACTGGCCTATAAGAAGCCAGGCCAACCTCCCGTAGCTTTTTGAATATTGACAAAACATTAGCACACTTCCAGCCTTCTGGAATTCCCTCAGGAATCCTACATTGGTTAAAAAATCAATGTCAGTGGGCCAATAACCTCCTGAGCCAGCTCTTTGAGGACTCTTGGGTAGAGATGATCCAAGCCTGCTGATTGAAAAATACTTTTGTTTGGTTCCTGCATTCAGCTGGCATCAATCCAGCCTTTCCATCTCTCTAGGAGTCTCACTTACCTCAGATCTGGCGAGCCTGATCACAGCATAAAAGACAACAAAGAGCAGATAGAGGAGGAGTGAATTCATTTCCCCAGGCTCAGGCACTAAGACACTCTCAACACAGACACTCTCAAAACAGCAACAAGTACCCAGGCTACACCTGAGGGCAGGTTGCTGCTCTGGCATCAGGCAGGGGCTGATGTCATCTCTAGGTCACAATGGGGCTGCCCTCCTGCAATCTCCCTCTAGTCTGTGAGGTGTCAATGCTGTCCTTAGATCAGGAGATGGGATGGGGCAACTGCCCAAGTGGGCTGAGCTCAGAATAAGGCAGGAGAGAGGGCATCAGGTTTCCCAGGAAAACCCTGGGTCTTTTCTGAGCTCTAGGACTCTCAAGCCCTTAAGCAAGGGACATTTTTCCCTACTTGTGGGAACTCCTAAAACCCCTGTGACTGAGGCAGAATCTCCCAGCCTGAAGTGAGAAGCAGCCCTGAAGTGATTCTCTAGTGCTACCAGTGCAGAAAAATGTTCATGGTATCACCAGCCCAAGCATTCCAAAACCATGAGCTGGGCCCCACCAAAATCATGAGATTGGCTTCAAAATAATGAGATCTTCACAAAACATTCATCTGGGGAACTCTTCATTTGCCTTCTGGTGTCTGAGCCGCTAGGGTGCACTCCATTCATGTTCTCCAGCTTCTCTTTGCAACCACGAGGGCTTAAAATTGGCTAACAAAGAAACTAAAAGAAAGAGCAGAAATTCTCAGATAAATCACTTGACTCCAGCAGTGGGCGCTTTAAGAAAAGCACCCTATATCATAAGATAATAAAGAGCCCTACCTCTTATCTAACATGTTCAATCAGTAGATCTCAAAGCACTTTACAAAGGAGGTCTGTAGCATTAGCCCCCTTTTCGAGATGGGAAATTGAGGCACAGAGAAGAGCAGTGACTTTCCCAAGGTCACCCAGCAAGACAGTAGCAGAGCCAGGACTAGCACTTAAGTCTCCTGAGTTCCATCTCCTGAAACACCTGGCATTGGCCACTGTCGGAAGACCGGATACTGGGCTAGATGGACCTTTGGTCTGACCCAGTGTGGCCATTCTTATGTTACAGCTGTTCAGCCTCCTTGATACCTGTGATGTCATAATCCTGCTCAGTTCTCCAGTCTTCCATGGAGTCTGGACGGAAAAACAGGGTAGATGTCACCTAGTGAGCTGGGCCTGTAAGAGAACCTGTGTTCAGGCAGACAGGGGCTCCTGGGAGAGCAGAGTCAGGGCTCCGTTAAAGAGCCGGAGTCAAGGGCCTGGCCTGAATGTAACCCAGCAAACTTTGATTACACCCGTACCTGTAATAATTCCATTGTTTTGCAGGGACAGTGAGCAGGTTCAGTCTGTTCTGGCAGTGGAAAGCCCACCTGTGGAGAACAACACAAATCTTCAAATTGGGACAGTTGGAGATGCTAGTACCCTGAGTTGCTCCGATGTGGAGGAAAGACACCACAGTGTAGTAAAGCTGCTCAGACTAAACAAAAAAAAATCCTTCAGTTGATAAGACGACAATCTGTGGGTTAACTAAGACGCCTCATAAATTGAAACATGCTCTTATCATTACAGCAATACAGCACATACCAGTCAAAGAAAAATAACAGTATCTAACATACAGATTTCTTCAGTACTGAAAGGTACACGGGCCACTAATCCTATGCATTGAAAGCATGCGCTGCTTATTTGGCATTTATGTCCTCACACCCTCCTGAGCTGACCAAGCAGCAAGCACTCTGTTCTTTGAATAGGCTGGGATCCTTCTCCTGGCAGTTATCTGCTTGCTGCAGGTAGCCAAAGCAGGCCTGCGAACATCAGCCCTCGGGGCAGAGATCTTCAGCGCCCTTCCGATATGGCCGTCTCTCTCTGGGGCTGGCTGAACTGGCGGAACAGGTTGGCACCCTCTTTTTTTAAAATTTGGGAGTGGAATTGGCCCTCCACCCTTGGAGATGCCCTACTGAGCATATGTGACCCAAAGAGCCCTCTAGTCACACTCTGCATGTGATGGTAATAATCTTTGTACAAAATATGCCTTGTGAGGTACCATTTGAAAACTAACAACTCTCTGGTCAATCAGATCATGATGCAACATTACATAGAGAGTTATGAGTTCCCCCTGTACGACATTACTTGTGAAAACCCGACAGCCCCTCCTAGGCAAACGCTGGTAAAGAGGTCTGTCCTAAACAAAGGAATGGGGGTTTAGATAAGCAGCAAACAGGGGCATTAAGACAGCAGGGGAAGGAGATGGTAGTGAACAGAGCAATTTACATTTCAGCAAATGCAAGTGGGGGGAGGGGGAGGGAGAAGAGCACGAATAATGTTGATAGACCTTGGTTGCTGGCAGGCAGGATCCAACCTGGGACTTCTGGAGCTTAGTGCATGAGCCTCAACTGCATGAACTAAGAGCCAACCAGCTGTTAGCGAGGGCTGTAGACAGTGATGAGCTGCCAAAATCTTAACAACGGGTTCCCTATAAAAAGTTCTGATTTAAGGGATGTGCGACAGCATGTATTTTTTGTACCAATAGGGTTACCATACGTCCTTATTTTCCCAGGAGGTGATTAAGAACCGAAAAGCCTGACATGTCCAGGAAAATACAGATGTATTTTAACCCTACCTAAAGTTCTTTTTTAAAAAGATGGGGCTGAACTAGAAATGAGCTCCGTTTCACATGTGTGGGTGGTGATCAGGGACAGTCTCAATTTTTGGGTCTTTTTCTTATATAGGCTCCTATTACCCCTCACCCCCGTCCCGATTTTTCACACTTGCTGTCTGGTCACTCTAGGGTGTGCACATGTGTGGGTCCCAGCTGCTCCCTGCCCCCCCTCATTGAAGCAGGTGTGCAGGGTTACTGCCCTGGGAACTGCAGGGCACCAGTGGATGTGGGGCTGGCTGCAGATAGGGGCGTGGGGCAGGGCTAGCTGGAGGCAGGGAGTGACACGGGCTGGCTGTGGGCAGGTGATGCAGGCGGCGGGCTGCGGCGGCTGTGGGCAGGGGGGGGCTGCGGGGGGCGGTGGGCTGGGGGTGGCTGCGGGCAGGGGGTGGCTGTAGCAGGGGCTGCAGGCAGAGGCTGGCTGCGGGCAGAGGCTGGCTGTGGCAAGGGCTGGCTGTGGGCAGAGGGCGGCTGTGGGCAGAGGCCTGGCTGCGGGTGGCTGTGGGCAGGGGGTGGCTGCGGGCGGCTGTGGACAGGGGCTGGCTGCGGGTGGCTGGGGGCTGGGGCTGGCTGGGGCAGAGGGAGGCTGTGGGCAGGGGCTGGCTGGGGCTGGCTGGGGGCAGGGGCTGGCTGCGGGCAGAGGCGGCTGTGGGCAGAGGCGGGGCAGGGCGGCTGTGGGCAGGGGCTGGCTGGGGCGGCTGTGGGCAGGGGCTGGCTGGGGGCAGGTGGTGGGGCAGGGGCGGCTGTGGGCAGGGGCTGGCTGCAGGCAGGGGTGGCTGGGGTGGCTGTGGGCAGGGGCTGGCTGCGGGCAGAGGCGGCTGTGGGCAGGGGCTGGCTGGGGGCAGGGGCTGGCTGGGGGCAGGGGCTGGCGGCGGGTGGCGGTGGGCAGGGGTGGCTGCGGGCAGAGGGCGGCGGGGGGCAGGGGCTGGGGTGGCTGTGGGCAGGTGGTGGGGCAGGGGCGGCTGTGGGCAGGGGCTGGCTGCGGGCAGGGGGGGGGCTGTGGGCAGGGGGGTGGCTGGGGGTGGCTGGGGGCAGGGGTGGGGGGGGGCCGGGGCGGGCTGCGGGCAGAGGGCGGCTGTGGGCAGGGGCTGGCTGTGGGCAGGTGGTGGGGCAGGGGGCGGCTGCGGGCAGGGGCTGGGGTGGCTGTGGGCAGGGGCTGGCTGTGGGCAGGGGTGGCTGGGGGTGGCTGGGGGCAGGGGTGGCTGGGGTGGCTGGGGGCAGGGGTGGCTGGGGTGGCTGGGGGCAGGGGCTGGCTGTGGGAGGGGTGGCTGGGGTGGCTGTGGGCAGGGGTGGCTGGGGTGGCTGGGGGCAGGGGTGGCTGGGGTGGCTGGGGGCAGGGGCTGGCTGTGGGCAGGGGTGGCTGGGGTGGGGCAGGGGCTGGCTGGGGGTGGCTGCGGGCAGAGGCGGCTGGGGGCAGGGGCTGGCTGTGGGCAGGTGGTGGGGCAGGGGCTGGCTGGGCAGGGGTGGCTGGGGCTGGCTGTGGGCAGGGGTGGCTGGGGTGGCTGGGGGCAGGGGCTGGCTGTGGGCAGGGGGTGGCTGGGGGCAGGGGCTGGCTGGGGGCAGGGGCTGGCTGGGGGCAGGGGCAGGGGCAGGGGCTGGCTGGGGGCAGGGGGTGGCTGGGGGCAGGGGCTGGCTGTGGGCAGGGGTGGCTGGGGTGGCTGGGGCAGGGGTGGCTGGGGCAGGGGCTGGCTGTGGGCAGGGGCTGGCTGTGGGCAGGGGTGGCTGGGGCTGGCTGTGGGCAGGGGTGGCTGGGGGTGGCTGTGGGCTGGGGCTGGCTGTGGGCAGGGGCTGGCTGGGGTGGCTGGGGCAGGGGCTGGCTGGGGCAGGGGCTGGCAGGGGTGGGGCAGGGGGCTGGCTGGGGTGGCTGGGGCAGGGGCGGGCTGGGGGCAGGGTGGTGCGGGCTGGGGCGGGCTGGGGGCAGGGGCTGGCTGTGGGCAGGGGCTGGCTGGGGCAGGGGCTGGCTGTGGGCAGGGGTGGCTGGGGTGGCTGGGGGCAGGGGTGGCTGGGGGCAGGGGCTGGCTGTGGGCAGGGGCTGGCTGTGGGCAGGGGTGGCTGGGGCTGGCTGTGGGCAGGGGTGGCTGGGGCTGGCTGGGGGCAGGGGGCTGGCTGGGGTGGCTGGGGGCAGGGGCTGGCTGGGGCAGGGGCTGGCAGGGGTGGGGCAGGGGCTGGCTGGGGTGGCTGTGGTCAGGGGCTGGCTGTGGGCAGCGTGGTGCGGGCAGGGACTGGCTGGGGGCAGGGGCTGGCTGTTGGCAGGGGCTGGCTGTGGGCAGGGGCTGGCTGGGGCAGGGGTGGCTGGGGTGGCTGGGGGCAGGGGCTGGCAGGGGTGGCTGTGGGCAGGGGCTGGCTGGGGGCAGGGGCTGGCAGGGGTGGCTGCGGGCAGAGGGCGGCTGTGGGCAGGGGCTGGCTGGGGGCAGGTGGTGGGGCAGGGGCGGCTGGGGCAGGGGCTGGGCTGGCTGTGGGCAGGGGCGGGCAGGGGCAGGTGGTGGGGCAGGGGTGGCTGGGGGCAGGGGCGGGCAGGGGCTGGCTGCGGGTGGCTATGGGTGGCTGTGGGCAGGGGCGGCTGGGGCAGGGAGGCGGGGAGGGCTGGGGGCAGGGGGGTGGCTGGGGGCAGGGGAGGCGGGGGAGGGGCTGGGGGCAGGGGCTGGCTGCGGGCAGGGAAGGCGGGGGAGGGGCTGGGGGCAGGGGCTGGCAGGGGCTGGCTGTGGGCAGGGGCTGGCTGGGGGCACGGGGTGGCTGGGGGCAGGGGTGGCTGGGGTGGCTGGGGCAGGGGCTGGCAGGGGCGGCTGGGGGCAGGGGCTGGGCTGGCTGTGGGCAGGGGCGGGCAGGGGCAGGGAAGGCGGGGAGGGGCTGGGGGCAGGGGCTGGCTGCGGGCATGGGAGGCGGGTGAGGGGCGCAGATACTCACACGGGGGGAGGGGCTGGGAGCAGCAGGACGCAGCCTGGGACTCAGCAGGAGTCCCAGGGCCAGAGGTCCAAAGAGCAGGAGCAGCAACAGGGCCAGGCGGCAGCTCACATGGCTCTCGCAGCACAGCCCAGCGCCCCCCGGCGGCCGGGAGGAGGAATTACAGGCTTCCCAGGCAGAGCCCATCAAAGCTTCCCTGGCAGGGAAGCTAGTTAACAAGCGGTTCTAAAACCGCTTCTAAATTTAACAACGGGTTCGCGCGAACCGGTGCGAACCGGCTCCAGCTCACCCCTGGCTGTAGAGCAGACTCATTGAACTGTCTCTAAATGGTCTCGGTGCCACTAGATAGGACAGAGCACCACCCCCAGGAGGTGTGTGGGTTACAGACTTCCCCTCGCTGAGGAAGCACGTCCCGAGCTCAGAGACTTCCCGGTTGAAATCCCAGACGAGCCCCCACTTGTAACATTGACAGACCCCGGTTGGTGGCGAGCGGGATTGAACCTAGAACTTACTGCATGAATCTCTACCGCATGAGCTAAAAGGCTGCAGCACAGGCTCATTTTATCTCCCTCTCATTAAGTGGTCTTGGTGCCACTTGACAGGACAGGACACCACACCCAGGAGGTGTGTGGGTTACACACGGAGCCTTCACCACCAGACTTCAGGTCGCCTTCCTCACAGCTTGGATAAACTTTGCTTTGAGGGGATCCTTTAGAACCGTGGCTCTCAACCTTTTCTGTTGTGTATTTGGTTGTCATGGTTTTTGTTCCTATGGCAACGGAGTTTGTTTATTAGGGGATAGCCCGGCCAGCTTTGGCCGGTTGAGTGAGCTCTGTGTCTGTAAATAAAATGGTAGTTTTGTTAGCTGTCTGGCCTCAAGTGATTTCTTCCTAAACCGGCTGCCCCCAAGGATATAACATTTTCAGTCTACTGTGCCCCTTTCAGGAGTCTGATTTGTCTTGTGTAGCCCCAAGTTTCACCTCACTTAGAAACGACTTGTTTACAAAATCAGATCTAAAATACAGATGTGTCACAGCACACTCTTACTGACAAATGGTTGACTTTCTCCTTTTGTCGGTATGAAATTTTAACCTGTACTTATTTCATTAGTGCTTGTTATGTAGCCTTCTGTAAAACTAGGCAAATATTGACAGGAGTTGATGTGCTCCCTAGAAGACCTCTGTGTATCCCGTGCCCCTGGTTGACAACCACTGCTTTAGAAGAATCAGCTTCCAAGACTCAATGGACTAGAAAAGAAAGAGGCAGACAACCCCACATTCTTTCACCTAAGAAAACAAAAGCACCAGCACCTTTGGGCCCCTGGAAGAGAGCCTGAGCAAGGGGAGAGCCAGTCACCATTTTGCTGGGAGACTGTGGCTGAGAGAAACCATCTTTTTCGTTTGGGTGCAGCAAAATCAAATACTTTATTATTTCTCCAGTAATTACAATGGAGGGAGAGAGTGCCATAGGACACAGGTTCGCCCCAGTCCTGGACAGGTCTCTCAACTGGTAAACAATTACAGCAAGCTTTATACCTTTGTTACAGACAATTTCTAGCAATAATACAGACGGTAAAAAGCAACAAATACATTTTGTTTATACATAAGCTTTTCTGCTATCTTATTTGTCTCACTCCTAAGAAACAGCAAGACTGCATATTCGGTTATCTGAATTGCAAGGTCGTAATAACTTTTCACACAGTTCTTTCCCTATGTCTCACACTATCCTTGCTTCTACAAATCTCACGTCATTAGGGTCACAGCTAGCCTAACTCTTGCTAACTGTCTGACATGCATTAACATTCCCTTCAAATCCTTGTTAATTCTTTCCCTGCTTCCACAGATAGATAGCTGGGTTTGTGATGACTGGGAGAACCGTATGGTGACTTGCCTGCCTGGTGCGAAGGTTGCGGATCTCTCAAGGCATCTAGACCGACTTATGTGTAGTGCTGAGGAGGAGCCGGTGGTCGTGGTACATGTAGGCTTGCTGCCTATTAGTTTCATTTGGTGGCCCTTTGTTCTTGTATTATGAGAAGGAGTAAATAACACTTCCTAATTTGCTTTCTCTCTACCACTCATGATTTTATAGACCTCTGTCATATCCCCCCTTAGTCACCTCTTTTCCAAGCTGAAAAGTCCCAGTCTTATTAATCTCTCCTCATGCAGAAGCTGTTCAATACCCCAATCATTCTTGTTGCCCTTTTCTAAACCTTTTCCAATTCCAATAGATCTTTTTTGAGGTGGGGCGACCACATCTGCACACAGTATTCAAGGACAGGCCCTGGTAGCACATCTCTGATGAACCTGTGCTAGCAGGGAGCTGGAGAGGGTCCTAGACCAGTTGTGGAGGCACAGGGATTGTGGGTGGGTGGGCTGAGCTCCCAGTGGATCACTGAGATCTGTGCAGAACTTTGGGGATCCTGGGTCCTTGGTCCCCCTTTACATTCAGAGAGAAGAAAGGGACCTCCCCTCCTGGAAAAATCTGAGGGACATTTCCTTATACGGAGCCTTGTGGAATCTCCCTGGCCTGCCCTGAAACTTGGGTTTCTAATGCAGGAAAGGGGGCTGCTGGGGAAAAATCTGGGCCTATATTATAATAATTATTATTTATGATATTTTATTATATTTTATTTCAGCGAGATCACAGCTGTGACAACATCATCGTTACCACTCGGCCACCCCCAAGGTTTGCTTGTGACTAATTGGAACCATAAGGAATAAAGCCTGCAGCAGGGCTGCCACTGCAGTCCAGCTGGATATCATCACCCCACATCCCCTGTGATTTGGCCTCCTGCAGTTTGCCCTTGGCTGTCACAGGGGTTACAGCTGGTGCACACTGAGCCAAGCAGCTGAGGTTCCCTGATGGCCAAGTGGCCCCCAAAGGAATGTGCAGACAGGCTTCATAAAGACAGTAGCCTCCCTGTCTGAACAGATGCTGCCTGCTGCCCAGGCAGCCTCTCCGATGACTCCTTGTCCTTTAAGGTGAAGATCTCTGGTGTCAGCGGCTCCCCTTCTAGCAGGAATTGGGTACGTTGGCAGGTTTCACTGTCTTTAAAATACAAAGTAAAAGGTAAAGGCTGCAAACTGTTTCCATTTGCAGATGTTCTGTACAGCAGCCGAGGACTGAGCTGGGCTATCGGGGTGACTCAGTGAGCGGGCTGGAGAGCAGGCAGCGCTAGGTAGCTTGGGAACCCCTCACCTACATCTGCCGAAGTTCTGCATTGGGCTGTTAAAGTTACACACAAATCTGACATTCAAAGCGAGCTCGGAGTGTTAAAACCCCAATACTCCGCGTCAGGATTTCTGAATGGGTCCGATTTCTAGAGGTGCCATGTGCTCTGGGCCCGATTCTGCCAGGGGCTGAGCCAGAGGAGACCCCAAGGCATATCAGTGACTAGTTCCCAAATCACCTCAGGTTTAGATGATGCAGGAAATTTAATCAGCAAATACATTTTCAACAGATTTATTCTCCGGCTCAGTTTTGAAGGCAGGAGAATTCAGAGCTGCTTTGCTCTGTGGTAACAGGTCCGATAGGGCATATTTCTGTTTCCTGATGGTCTGAAGGCTCCCACATTTCTCCCCTGTAAATACTCCTCAGAGTTCCAGGGCTACCGGCATCTCTGCCCCCCCCCCCAGTCTCCGAGTGCCAGATGTCAGGCCTCCTACCCTGCCTTTTCATGGGGTGGAATCTCACAATTTTCCCACCCTTGACTGGGCCCTGGGCTACCGTATACTGTGGATCATCTGTGCTTACCCAGCAGATCTGGCTAGGTTTGGTATCCGTGGTTGACATGTGTGCATGAAAGTTCAGATGTGTAAATCTTATGACAGAATATTTCATTGCAATACAAATATCACAAACCAACCTTTCGTGAAATGAATGCATGCCCAAAGACAGCAGCAGAGTTCTTGGCATTGTTGCAGGAAGGAGCAGTGGTAACTTACCTGCTTAATGGCTTTTGCTTTAGAAAGTATTTCCGAAGTACTCCACATACTGTGTGCAAAGGTTTTGTGGTATTTAGCTGTTTCTAACACTTACATTTAGGGTCATGAACACAATTTCCTCTGTATTACCTGTGAAAGACTTTTGTAAAAGTCCTGAGAGAACAGAACTGCTGGTCTGTGTTTCAGCAAAGAGTAGAGCTGAGGTGCAGGAAAGGGGTGTATTATACTGTCTTTGATGCAATTTACACCCATCACCTTTACAAGAACATGGCCGAAGTAACTTGCACACTCAGCTGGATATTAGTGCTAACCCAGTTTTTCCACTATTCACCCATTTGTGACACCAACCCCTCCCTCCCGCAGCTGAAGTAACTGTCTGTGACATTGACAAGGCAAAGCACATCAGCTTCTCTTGGACTTTTCAAGGTCAGAATGTACCATTGGGAGCATATGGTAAGGGAAAGTTAATAGAGCCCGGTTCTGATCGAATGTAAATCTGGAGTGGTGCCACTGAAATCAATATAATTGAACTAAGAATCTGGCCCTAACTATTTGTCCCATGTGCTGCAAAGAGGCAGTGGCATAATCTGGATTCTCAGGAGTGAAGAAAAAATTATATCTATAGAATCATAGAACTGGAAGGGACCTTGAGAGGTCATCTAGTCCAGTCCTCTGCACTTGTAGCAGGACTAAGTATTATCTAGACCATTCCTGACTGGTGTTTGCCTAACCTGCTCTTAAAAGTCTCCAATGATGGAGAATCCACAACCACTCTAGACAGTTTATTCCAGTGCTTAACCTCCCTGACAGTTAGTTTTTCCTAATGTCCAATTTAAGCCTCCCTTGCTGCAATTTAAGCCCATTGCTTCTTGTCCTATCATCAGAGGTTAAGGAAAACTATTTTTCTTCCTCCTCCTTGTAACAACCTTTTACACACTTGAAAATTTTTATCATGTCCCTTCTCAGTCTTCTCTTCTCCAGATTAAACAAACCCAATCTTCCTTCATAGGTCATGTTTTCTAGACCTTTAATAATTTTTGTTACTCTTCTCTGGAATTTCTCCAATTTGTCCACATCTTTCCTGAAATGTGGCAACCAGAACTGAACACAATACTCCAGTTGAGGCCCAATCAGTGCAGAGTAGAGCGGAAGAATTACTTGCCATGTCTTGCTTACAACACTCCTGCTAATACATCTCAGAATGATGTTTGCTTTTTTTGCAACATCATTACATTGTTAACTCATATACAGTTTGTGACCCACTATGGCCCCCAGATCCTTTCTGCAGTACTCCTTCCTTCATTTCCCATTTTGTATGGCCTGGTCTACACTACGCGTTTAAACCGATTTTAGGAGCATTAAACCGATTTAACGCCACACCCGTCCACACTAAGAGGCCCTTTATATTGATATAAAGGGCTCTTTAAACCAGTTTCTGTACTCCTTCCTAACGAGAGGAGTAGCGCTAATATCGGTATTACCATATCGGATTAGGGTTAGTGTGGCCGCAAATCGACGGTATTGGCCTCCGGGTGGTATCCCACAGTGCACCACTGACCGCTCTGGACAGCAATCTGAACTCGGATGCAGTGGCCAGGTAGACAGGAAAAGCCCTGCGAACTTTTGAATATCATTTCCTGTTTGCCCAGCGTGGAGCTCCGATCAGCACGGGTGGCGATGCAGTCCCAAATCCAAATCCAAAAAGAGCTCCAGCATGGACCGTATGGATGTGATCGCTGTATGGGCAGACAAATCTGTTCTATCAGAGCTCCGTTACAGAAGACGAAATTCCAAAGCATTTTAAAAAAATCTCCAGACAGAGGCCACAGCAGGGACTCAGCACACTGCTGCGTGACAAGTGTAACGGAAAGCCAAAGAATCAAATGGACGCTCATGGAGGGAGGGAGTGGGGACTGAGGACTCCAGCTATCCCACAGTTCCTGCAGTCTCCGAAAAGCATTTGCATTCTTGGCTGAGCTCCCAATGCCTGTAGGGTCAAACACATTGTCCGGGGTGGTTCAGGGCATAGCTCGTCAATTTACCCCCCACCCCCACCCCCAGAAGTAAAAGGGAAAAAAATCGTCTCGACTATGTCACCCTATGTCTACTGAATGCTGCTGGTAGACGTGATGCTGCGGCACTGTACTGTAGCATCCTCGCCCCCCCTCCTTGGTGGCTGACGGTACAATATGGCTGATATCCGTCCTCATCATCAGCCTTGTGGCAGATGGTGTAGTGCAATAGGACTGCTATCCGTCCTCATCATCAGCCCGTGAGTGCTCCTGGCTGGCCTCATGTGAGGTCGGCCGGGGCGCCTAGGTAAAAAACTCCTGGTCATTCCCAGTAGATGGTACAGAACGGCTGGTAACCGTCTTCATCATAGCAACTGGGAGCTGAGCTCCATCAGCCCCTGCCCTTCATGTGTAAAGAAAAGATTCTGTTCTGCCTGGACTATCATAGCAGCGGGATGCTGGTCTCCTCTCCCCCACACTGCTTAATTTCCTGCCTGGACTATCATAGCAGCTGGAGGCTGCCTTCCCCTCATTTTATCTCACTAACAAGTCACTGTGTCTTATTCCTGCATTCTTTATTACTTCATCACACAAATGGGGGGACACTGCAACGGTAGCCCAGGAAGGCTGGGGGAGGAGGGGTTGTTGCAGGGGCACACCCTGTGAATGGCATGCAGCTCATCATTTCTGCGGGATCTGACAGGGAGCGGCTGTGCTCTCTGGTTGTATGATACAGTGGTTCTCTAGTACACTTGCCCATATTCTAGGCAGGACTGATTCTATTTTTAGATACCATAAAGGAGGGATTGACTCAGGGAGTCATTCCCATTTTTGTCTTTTGTGCCCCCGGCCGACCTCAGCCAGGGGCACCCATGACAGCAGCAGACAGTACAGTACAGAAGGACTGGTAACCGTCATCTCATTGCCAATTTACAATGGCAGCAGACGGTACAGAACGACTGATAACAGTCTCTGCTATCATGCAAAAGCAAATGAATGCTGCTGTGTAGCGCTGCTGTATCGCCTCTGTCAGTGGCATCTAGTACACATACGGTGACAGTGACAAAAGGCAAAACAGGCTCCATGGTTGCCATGCTATGGCGTCTGCCAGGGCAATCCAGGGAAAAAGGGCGCGAAATGATTGTCTGCCATTGCTTTCCCAGAGGAAGGAATGACTGACAACTGACAACATCTGAGAATTTAAGCTCTTCTTTGTGTCCGGATCTCATGCACTTTGTATTCTGCTGTGACTACTGAATCTCTCAACAGAAATACTATGTGTGTGGCAGGGGTGGGGAGGTTAAGAGGGACACACTCTCTCTCTCACACTCTTGAGCCTTGTTTTTTCAGAATTTCCCAAGTATAAACAAGGCTAATGAGTAGGGCCCTACCAAATTCACAGTCCGTTTTGGTCAATTTCACGGTCCTAGGATTTTAAAAATTGTAAATTTCATGATATCAGCTATTTACATCTGAAATTTCATGGTGGTGTAATTGTCGGGGTCCTGACCCATAAAGGAGTTGTGGGGGGTTTGCAAGGTTATTATAGGGGGTGTTGTGGTGCTGCTACCCTTACTTCTGTGCTGCTGCTGGCGGCAGCGCTGCCTTCAGAACTGGGCATCTGGAGAGCAGTGGCTGCTGGCCGGGAGCCCAGCTCTGAAGGCAGTGCCACTGCCAGCAGCAGCGCAGAAGGAAGGAGGGCACGGTATGGGATTACTACTCTTACTTCTGCGCTGCTGCCTGCAGAGCTGGGCCCTCAGCCAGCAGCCGCCACTTTCCAGCTGCCCAGCTCTGAAGGCAGCAGTGCAGATGTAAGGGTGGCCTGGTATGCATTGATAACCTTACTTCTGGGCTGCTGCTGGTGGAGTGCTGCCTTCAGAGCTGAGTGCCCGGCCAACAGCCGCCGCTCTCTGGCTGCCCAGCTCTGAAGGCAGCAGACCAGTAAGGGTGGCAAGACTGCGACCCCTAAAATAACCTTGTGACCCCCGGCAACTCCCTGTTGGGTCAGGACCCCCAATTTGAGAAATACTAGTCTCCCCTGTGAAATCTGTATGGTATTGGGTGAAAGCACAGAAAAGATCAGATTTCATGGGGGGAGACCAGATTTCACAGTCCATGACGCGTTTTTCATGGCCATCAAGTTGGTAGGGCCCTACTTATGAGTTTGTTTGGTAAGGGGAGCGCTCTCTCGCTTTTTCTCTTTCTCTCTCTCTCGCCTTGTTTATACCAGGGAAATTCAGAAAAAATGTCTCCTGGTGGCTGGCCCAGTCCAGTTCCACTGGTGCTAGCCATGCTGGGAGCCCGGCAGCCATCCACCCCCAGTGTTTGATATGCTGTGTCATTCCAGGTGAATTGCCAGCCAGTGCTGGACATGGCATACGATGCTTTTGATGACCAGTATATTGGCTGCACAGAAGTAATGGAAAATATAATCAAGTCTAAACTACTGTGGCAAGAGACATCAACGCACAAGGTGTTTAGCAAAAGCTGGGAAGCTGTGAAAAAACAATGGAATAATAATAAGAAAAACCTCTCTCTGCCTGTAGGGCTTAAGGATGAGAATGGAATAGCAGTCCTGACCTATACCAGAGGAGATAAGATACCTTTGTACCAGGAGTTCAACAAAGCTGAGAGAGGCTGGTAAATCCCAAGCTTATTATCTCAAATATTTCCCATTCAAAGCCCTTCATTTTTATTTGACCAGAGCGTTGCAGCTCCTGAAGAGAGACTGTGCTGAGGTGTATGAGAGGGAGGTGTACTGGGGGGACCGTTCTCTCTATGAACCCAATGAGATAGGTGACATGGTCCGGTTTGGGACATTTACCTCTTCATCTTTAAACAGGAGCGTAGCTCAGAGATTTGCCTCAGGCACATTCTTCACCATCCAGACATGCTTCGGGGTCCCCATTGCAGATTTCTCTTATATCCGAGGTGAGGCAGAAGTGCTGATTCCAGTCTATGAGATATTTAGGGTGTCCCGCATCACCAAGGACAAGAACGGTGGCAACATGTTTGTCCTCCACAGCACAAACCAGACCTTCAGCCGCTACAACTGCGCCTACATAGAAGGTCAGTAGGAGACTTTGGGTCCAATTCTCCCCACCCTGGGTTGTCACTTCAGTGGTGTCATCTCTTGGGGTATTTTTATCACAAGTCTCATGCTAGTTGGGTTTCTTCTTAAAGTCCCTGCTCCTGGAATCAGGTCATTCTGGGACAATCTCAGGTGGCGCAAAAAGGCTGCGACCTGGCTGGTGGCGGCCAGCAGATAATTTCTCTTGCTGGTCTAAAGGCAGCATAAGATGCTCCTGTGTCAACGGCTCCCACTCCACATCTGCTGGGTGGGTGGGGTTTCTGAGGGCAGGGTGGGGGCAGGGGAGAGAAGAACAAGCGTGGGGGGTGATGAATGTCCCTCAGCTGTCGCTAAGCCGTCTCCCATTCTGGTGCTAGGCAGGCCGGGAGAGAGGCTGGAGATGTTTAGAATTGACTGGGCAATTCATGGAGGGGCCTTTCTAACTCCAGGAGCCAGGCTGGGAAGAGATTTGTTACTGCCTGGGCAAGAAGAAGAAAGTTGTGATCTGTATTCTAGTAGTGCACAGCGTGAGATCAGGGCCCGGTTGTGCTATAAAACACAGAGCCTTGCCCTGAACAGCTCTCAGTCTCAATGGACAAAACAGACAACAGGGGGGAGAAAGGAAGGATCCTTGCTCCTCTGTTACCAATGGGAAATGGAAGCACCGGCTAGATGAAGTGGCCTAGCCATGATCTCCCAGGGAGTCCGTTGCAGGGCCAGGGGCAGAACCCAGATCTCCTGAGCACCCGCCCATGGTCTAGTCACACGCCCATTTTTCTGTTCCTCCGCTGGGCTAATGAAGCGAGTCGATGCTGCAGCACGCGGTGACATCCCTTCGACGGGGTTAGACGGGAACCCCTCCACGTGGCTTTTTCTGCTCTCCCAAAGGGCATTGCGGTTCTCCTCACATACACGGCAGCAGTAATCCCCTGCTCTCCTACCACACCTTCCTTGCAAGGATTCAGCGCATCCCGGCAGCACCCCGGGGATGTAGGCAGAACCCACATTGCACAGGTGGGGGAACGGCAGGTTGCTAATCAATGGCAGAGATGGTGACTCCCAGCCTCATGCTTTCACCACAGACAATAACCCTTCCTCAGCGGGTGAGCTGTTCCTTATACCCCTGCAAAGAGACGTGGGTGCTTCCCGTATCGTCAGCATTCTGCTCTCCAGCGTCCGGCTTGTTCTAGCTCTCACCTACCGAGTGAAACCCAGTGACCATTTTACTGTGACTGCAACCCAGCAGGCTGGCAGGGGAGCTGCCGTTTCTGGGGCGTTCTGTCCCAGGGGGTTTCCCAATGAGGTCACTAAGCAGGCTGAATTGAGGGCCACCCAGAGGATTCACGGGCCTGGGGCAAAGCAATTTCGGGGGCCCCTTCCATAAGAAAAATTGCAATACTATAGAATACTGTATTCTCATGGGGGCCCCTGCAGGGCCTGGGGCAAATTGCCCCATTTGCCCCCTATGGACAGCCCTGGCTGAGTCAGACTGCAATTAACACAGGCCTTCTCTTTGCGTTCCAGGAAAGAAAGGGCGACGGTGTCCCTAGCGCTCCGAAGGATTTCACGCAGAATCTGACATCCGGAGCACTTCGGCCTGGATATGCTGAAGCAGAAACCACGTGAAATGTTTGCTTTGCTCTTCTTCGGTCCCTTGTGCAGCCCACTTATGTTCCAAGATGCTATTAAACAGCCAGTGCTTGATGGGTAGTAAGCTGACCCTCCCCAGCTTGGCAGCCTGCCAATGATTTGACAACAGATCACCACTAGAGGGCATGGGAAATCTTCCGCTGGATTTGCTTGCTGCATTTACAGACAAAGCCTCCTACTTGGCGGTATTTACTATGCGTCCATCCCATGTTATAGTTAACTCTGAACCCTGCTTTGTGTCATCTGGGCTACAGACATGAGCAGCTGCTGTGCTGAGCTGATGATTGATGCCACTTATTTAATAAATTTGCTATAATTAATGAAGTACAGGGTCCTGACACCCTATTTTGTCACAAGTTCTAACTAGACTGCTGTGTAGGTAGCCAGCCTCCCCCCGCCACAGTCTCTTGGGGCAGGCCCCAAAAGGGGACTGGTGGGTGGAATAGCCCATCCATCATTGCCTCGTCCATGAACTAAGCCTAATTTACAACACACCAATTCTGGTTCATTCACGTTCAGTCCCACGCTTTTCTTGTTTACCAGGCATGAGCTTCACACGGCCCTTGAATTACATTAGGAGATCTTTTTGTTTGGACTAATTCGGCGTTTGCCCCTTTGACAACTTTTCCCATTAACATTTGTTGATCTCAATTGTTCTTACATCTCTTGACCTTTATCACAGTTGAGCTCACAATCTAGGTAAATTTCTATGCCCAAGTATTGCAACACATGTCAGCCCCCTGTTATCAATGCCACAGAGCTCACTCAGAATGACAGGGCCAGATTCTATCGATCGTAAGGTCTCCTCCTGCTGCTCATCACTGCAGTACGTGAGCGCATCCCTCATAAGAGTGAGGTAACAGTGACGTCCCTAGTGGCTTTCATGGAGGCTCTGTCTGTTCTCCATCTGCTGCTCTAGCTCACACCTTCACAGATTTGAAGGCCAGAAGGGAGCATTTGATCACACTCTGACCTGTGCCACTACATACAGAGTCTCACCCGGTGATTCCTGCATTGAGGCCAATCACCTCTCTTTGAGCTACAGCATGTCTTTTGAGAAACACCCAGGCTCCATTTAAATGGAGAATCTGCCATGGCCTGTGGCAAACTGGTCCAAAGGTTAATTGCTCTCCCTGTTAAAATGTGTCTTCTTTTCTGTTGGACCTTTGCTAACGTCAGCTTCTAACCAGTGGGTCTCATCGCACCTTTGTCTGCTAGATTAAATCTGGTAGTTTGATGGGCTGTGTTTATGAAAACATTGATCTAATTTGGAGCGTGGAAGGGAGAAAAAAACCCATCCAGAATAAACTTTGAAGGTGACTCTCAAAAGGAAAATAAGCAGCAGAACAAACCCTTTGTCATGGAGAAAGAAGGGGGGGGGTTATCCTTCACCCCTTCATTGGCAAAGGTTTTTCCTGCTTTAGTTTTATGTTGGAAATTCAGGTCCTGGCCGCAGGAGAACTGGAAGTTCTTTGAGCTGGGTGCCCCCAATTCCATCTAAAGTCATTGGGGGATGTAATAAAAAAGCCCAAAGGCTTGATTTTTCTACACCTATTTAACTCAAATGTCTGACAGACACTTGGGAGAAAAACTCTCCGTGTGAAAACCCTGATGCCCTTTCACTGAGGGATGAAAATACTCCCACTGTAGTTCTCCCCTCCTCCAAGGAGTTCTCTAGCAACAACAACAACAAAAAGGCTTGATATTCTCCACATTTCTGAAGCACAAAATGAACCAACCAGAATTTTAAAAGATTCAGGTCCCCTTTGTCTATCTTAAAGATGTGAAAGACAAACAAAATACAAACACAGTTTGTTTCCCCCTTTGCAAGTCACCTTAAACCCAATAGCAGCAGAAAAGGTGTGAACTCAGTTCCTGCCCACCCCTCTCATCTTTAGTGAAGTGTGAAGCCAGTAGCCCTCAGCCCCTAGTAGCCACATCCTTCTCAATTCAGTGGAAATGAAAACTATTAGAGTGGGACCTCCTGGAGGAGCTATCCTCTGAGGCCAGCAGTGGCAGTGCTGCTGCTCACAAGGCAGTGACACAGCCACTCAGCTGGGGTCTATTACTTTTAAACGTTTAAGAGACTTTAGCTCTGCCATCGCTTGGTAACAAAAGCTCAGAGCCTCAAACTTATTTAGGCTCCTAACTGCCATTGGAATCTGTGGAAATTAGGAACTGAAATACTTTTGAGGGTCTGGGCCAAAGTTTTTTTTTTCTCTGGGAAATCTCTCCCCCCCCTTTTTTTTAACACACCCTGGGCCTCAACACAAACAGAAATGGGAATGAAGGGTGGGAGAGAAGCCTAAAATGTCATGGAAACCTGTCAAAAATACATGGTGATGAATACTATCAAGGTATATACTACTACCCTGCCTCTGAGTTTGTGAGGGACCAGCAGCCCCCTCACATAAGGTACTATTCAATACATTTACAAGGTATCACCTTAAATAAATAACATATAGAAAAACAACTGCAGTATTATGTGTTAAGTGCTGTTGAATGTCATTGCTGTGGTAACACTGTCTAGGCTGCTAGGCTATTACAGCTGCTCAGTGCTGCTATTCAAGTAGGTAGGGACAAAATAAAGTCCAAGGCACAAAACAAGATTAAACTAGCTAGAGACATAAAGGGTAAAAAGAAAACAGTCTATGAATATATTAGAAGTTAGGGAAAGACCAATGACAGGGTAGGCCTTTTACTCAATGAGCGGGGTGGAAATGGAAGAAATGCTAAATGACTTTTTTGTTTCAGTTTTCACTAGAAAGATGAGTAGCGATTGAACATCTAACATAGTGAATGCACGTGAAAAAGAGGTAGGATCAGAGGCTAAAATAGGGAAAGAACAAGTTAAAAATTACTTAGACAAGTTAGATGTCTTGAAGTCACCAGGGCCTGATGAAATGCATCCTAGAATACTCAAGGAGCCGGCTAAAGAGATATCTGAGCCACTAGCAATTATTTCTAAAAAGTCATGGAAGATGGGAGAGATTCCAGAGGACTGGAAAAGGGCAAATATAGTGCCCATCTATAAAAAGGAGAATAAGGACAACCAAGGGAATTACAGACCAGTCGGCTTATCTTCAGTACCCGGAAAGATAATGAAACAACTAATTAAGCAATCAATTTGCAAACACTTGGAAGATAAGAATGTGATAAGTAACAGTCAGCATGGATATGTCAAGAACAAATTGTGTCAAATGAACCTAATCTATTTCTTTGAAAGGGTAACAGGCCTTGTGGATGGGAGGAGTGGTAGATGTGGTATATCTTGACTTTAGTAAAGCTTTTGATACTGTCTCACTTGACCTTCTCATAAACAAGCTAGAGAAATACAACCTAGATGGAGCTACGATAAGGTGAGGGCATAACTGGTTGGAAAACCATTCCCACAGAGTAGTTGTCAGTGGTTCACAGTCAACCTGGAAGGCCATAACCAGTGGGGTCCCACAGGGATCAGTTCTGGGTCTGGTTCTGTTCAATATCTTCATAACCTTATTGAGGTTGCAGGAAAAACCATCCCGATGTGTAGGAAGAAAAGTAAATATGGCAGGCGACCAGCTTGGCTTAACAGTGAAATCCTTGCTCGTCTTAAACACAAAAGAACAGCTTACAAGAAGTCGAAGATTGGACAAATAACCAGGGAGGAGTATAAAAGTATTGTTCAGGCATGCAGGTGTGAAATCAGGAAGGCCAAATCACACTTGGAGTTGCAGCTAGCCGGAGATGTTAGGAGTAACAAGAAGGGTTTCTTTAGGTATGTTAGCAACAGGAAGAAAGTCAAGGAAAGTGTGGGCCCCTTGCTGAATGAGGGAGAGAACCTAGTGACAGGATGTGGAGAAAGCTAGTGTACTCAATGCTTTTTTTGCCTCTGTCTTCACAGACAAGGTCAGCTCCCAGACAGCTGCACTCTGCAGCACGGTATGGGGAGGAGGTGACCAGCTCTCTGTGGAGAAAGAAGTAGTTCGGGGCTATTTAGGAAAGCTGGACGAGCACAAGTCCATGGGGCCGGATGCGCTGCATCCGAGGGTGCTAAAGGAGTTGGCCGATGAGATTGCAGAGCCATTGGCCATTATCTGTGAAAAATCATGGCGATCGGGGGAGGTCCCGGATGACTGGAAAAAAGCTAATGTAGTGCCCATCTTTAAAAAAGGGAAGAAGGAAGATCCAGGGAACTACAGGCCAGTCAGTCTCACCTCAGTCCCTGGAAAAATCATGGAACAGGTCCTCAAGGAATCAATGCTGAACCACTTAAAGGAGGGGAAAGTGATCAGGAACAGTCAGCATGGATTCACCAAGGGCAAGTCATGCCTGACTAACCTAATTGCCTTCTATGACGAGATAACCGGCTCTGTGGATGAGGGGAAAGCAGTGGATGTGCTATTTCTGGACTTTAGCAAAGCTTTTGATACAGTCTCCCACAGTATTCTTGCCAGCAAGTTAAAGAAGTATGGGCTGGATGAATGGACGGTAAGGTGGATAGAAAACTGGCTAGATAGTCGGGCTCAACAGGTAGTGATCAATGGTTCCATGTCTAGTTGGCAGCCGGTATCAAGTGGAGTGCCCCAAGGGTCGGTGCTGGGGCCGGTTTTATTCAATATCTTCATTAACGTACTGTAGGATGGTGTGGACTGCACCCTTTCAAATCTGTGGGGGAAGGTTGTTTGTTTTTGTCCTTTGTGTGTTCTCTCTGGATCAGCGAGGAACTAGGGCAGTGAAAATACATCTCCCTAAACCATATCTGAACTAAGCATCCAATAGTACAGAAATAGTAAGTAATAGCAAGGAAATGCATTAGATTATCTTTTGTTTTAGCTTGTGAATTTTCCCTGTGGTAAGAGGGAGGTTTATCCCTTCAAGTTTTGCCTAGAGGGGAAATCCTCTGTGTTTTGAATCTGATTGCCCTGTAAATTACTTCCCATCCTGATTTTACAAAAGTGCTTCTTTTACTTTTTCTTTATAATAAAGTTCTGGTTTTTAAGAATCTGATTGGGTTTTTAGGAGCCTGGGGGGATATTTTGGGGAAACAGGAACTCCAAGTGGTTCTTTTCCTGAGGGCTTGGCTACACTTACAAATTTGCAGCGCTGCAGCAGGGTGTGAAAACACACCCTCTGCAGCGCTGCAAATTGCGGCGCTACAAAGCGCCAGTGTAGTCAAAGCCCCAGCGCTGGGAGCTGCGCTCCCAGCGCTGTCCGTTATTCCCCACAGGGAGGTGGAGTACGGACAGCGCTGGGAGAGTTTTCTCCCAGCGCTGGCGCTTTGACTACACTTAGCGCTTCAAAGCGCTGCCGCAGCAGCGCTGCCGCGGCAGCGCTTTGAAGTTTAAGTGTAGCCATAGCCTGAATCTCTGTCTGACTCACTTGGTGGTGGCAACCTAAGCTGGTAGAAATAAGTGTAGGGGGTCTTTCATGCGGGTCCCCGCATCTGTACCCCAGAGTTCAGAGTGGGGAGGGAACTCTGACATAGGTGTAGAAAAATCAGGCCTTTGGGCTTTTATATTAAGTCCCCCAATGACTTCAGATGGAGTTGGGGGCACCCAGCTCAAAAATTAGACTAAAGGAGTTTTAAACCGTCTCTATCAGATTTCACTTCCTTGGTTCTTGTGTTGTCAGAAATCTCCCAATTCTCCTGTGGCCAAGACCTGAATTTCCAACATAAAACTAAAATAGGAAAAAACTTTGCCAATGAGGGGTGAAGGATAACCCCCGTTTTTCCCTCCATGATAAAGGGTTTGTTCTGCTGCTTATTTTCCTTTTGAGAGTCACTTTCAAAGTTTATTGGAATGTTTTTTTTTCTCCCTTCCACGCTCCAAATTTGATCAATGTTTTCATAAACACCACCCATCAAACTACCGGATTTAATCTAGCAGACAAAGGTGCGATGAGACCCACTGGCTGGAAACTGAAGTTAGCAAAGGTCCAACAGAAAAGAAGACACATTTTAACAGGGAGAGCAATTGACCTTTGGACCAGTTTGCCACAGGCCATGGCAGAGTCTCCATTTAAATGGAGCCTGAGTATTTCTCTAAAAGACATGCCGTAGCTCAAAGAGAGGTGATTGGCCTCAATGCAGGAATCACCGGGTGAGACTCTGTATGTAGTGTCACAGGTCAGAGTCTGATCATAACGCTCCCTTCTGGCCTTCAAATCTGTGAAGGTGTGAGCTAGAGCAGCAGATGGAGAAGAGACAGAGCCTGCATGAAAGCCACTAGGGGACTTCACTGTTACCTCACTTTTATGAGGGATGCGCTCACGTACTGCAGTGATGAGCAGCAGGAGCAGACCTTACGATCAACAGAATCTGGCCCTGTCATTCTGAGTGAGCTCTGTTGCACTGATAACAGGGGGCTGACACGTGTTGCGATACTTGGGCTTAGAAATTTACCTAGATTGTGAGCTCAATTGTGAGAAAGGTCAACAGACGTAAGAACAATTGAGATCAACAAATGTTAATGGGAAAAGGTGCCAAAGGGACACACGCCGAATTAGTCTAAACAAAAAAGTGACCTAATATAATTCAAATGCTGTGTGAAGATCGTGCCTGGTAAACAAGAAAAGTGGGACTGGAAATGGATGAACTAGAATTGGTGTTGTAGTAAGTGCAGGCCCTGATAAAGGCCCAGTATGAGGCCAGAGGCCTGAACTGAAGTAACGAATAAGACTTTGCTAACATAAAGCAAAGTTAAGCTGTGAGCCAGAGGTAGGCCCTGCTCACAGAAGCTGGCATGAAAAGGGCTAATGCTACATAAACATATATTCACCTAGCATAAACACAGCACTAGAACACACTATACTGAAACATTCCATAGATAACAGGAGGACAGGCCGACCCATCCCAATGACAGGGGCAAAAGGGTAAAATGATGGATAGAGTTGTTTTGTTCGAACCAACATGTACAAGGTAGAAGGCGGTGCCTTAATACGTAGAAGGGTTGTAACTTGCTACGTAGAGAGGTTGTACCTTAATACGTCAGGTGTGATGTGTAACTTGTTTGTATCTGTGTATAAGAATGCATCCCTGGGGAGGTGTCTTTGTCCGGCCGTAGGGGGAGTGGAAAGTCCCGCCACTAAGCCGGGTCCTTGCCAAGAGGCACTCTTTCGCAGTACGCCCGGTAGACTAATTAATCTACGGGGACCCTGCACGGGTGTCCAAGGTCGCAATAAACCTAGCCGACGTGGCTTTGCATCTTACTGGACTCTGTGGTCATTGGGGATTCTTGTTGGGTCTGCTGTGTCAGCTATCTGCAGAGCTGGGGCAGCACACAGAGGGAACTCACACACGCAGCCGAGTGATATCAACAAGGAGAAAGCAGAGCACCACACCGGTACCGCTCTGACAACACTGGTGACCCCGACCGCTGATCTGGTCAGTAAGCGAACCTGCCGTGGTAAGAATCGCAATCCAACATGGCAGCAAACCTCGTGCTAGAAAGCCCCCTGACCCCCTCCCTTTTGAGCCCCACGGAGTTTGATAACTCCTGGACCCACTGGATTGCCAGTAAAGGGGGTCCTTATGAATTTAAAAAAGACAGTGGGGAAACATGGACTGGCATATGTAGAGCGACGGTACAGACCGAGGCTCTGAGAAATAGTAATAAAAGTAAAAAAGCAAGAATTTTGCAACTCCTGTCTATGGCAGTGAAATGGCTTAAACAGCATGCTGGCATGCTGGCCAAACAAGTAACAGTAACAAAGAAAGAGTTAAAAGAATCAAAAGAAGCTACACAGCCCTGGAATGCTCCCACCTCCCTTGCAGGGTGGCAAGCAGCCCAGAGACAACCAGTACAGGAACAGAGTGAAACACTGGAAACAGCTGTAAGAAACCTACAAAAAATACCTGTGCCGTCCCCTGTTATAAATATAAATATTGGTGGTAAACAGCAGGCTTCAGGTAGCTACTCTCTGCCTGAAGAATGGGGACAGAAATGGAAAAAGGTGACCCTAGTAAAATTAAAACATGAAACAGGGTCCACTGCATTGCAACCATCACCTTATGATAAAAGCCAGGTTCCAGTTAAACTTAAACCGGAACCTAGACGGGTGCCTGTCAGAATGGGACAAGTAAGTGTACAGAAGGAAAGAGTAGGAAACAATACTCTCACTAAATTGGTAAATCAAATGAAGGAAAAAATGGAACAGTTCACAGAGCACATTAGGAGACAGGAGCTGCGACTCGATTGCAGGGGAGTGAATAAAAAAGAATTTCAAAGTAAAAAACTGAAATTAAGCGGGTTAACACCTAGAATTGATGCATTAACACATGGAGCTGCCCCAAACCAGTTAACTGCAGCAAAAAAAGGGCACTCCCACTATCCATTTGGCATGCACACAAAAGCAACAAACACTGGGGGAACAAATTCAGGTTTTACAAGAGCAGGTAACTACCCCCAATCTCCTCTCACAGCCAGGATAAAAACCAGGGGCGCAATTCCCAACTGTGCAGGTTCCCAATTGCTTTGACCCATGGAACCACACTCGCGCTCACATCTAAAAATATAACCTTGTTTCTTAAATATTTGTACATACCAATTAAGTTTTGTCCTTTATATGTTAGGACAGTTTGCTAAATTTGTCTCAGTTTGCTAAATTTGCTGCTGCTGCCTGTACTTTCAAATACCTTGATAAAGTTAATCTTTCTTGGCTCAGGTCTCGCTACCTTCCTAGGTTGCTCTTCACAAACTCCCTTCCCCCCCCCCCCCGCCTCGCCTCACTTCGGCTCTCTCTTTTTGTTTTAAAAGTTAAAAGTTATAGTTTTTACAGAAACCTCCAAAAAATAAAGCAATTGAAAACAGAATAAAACAAGAAACAAAAAGAAAACAAGGTAAAAACTTTAAATCCAGTAAATTAATTATTTTAACCCTTCAGGAATGCAACAGCTATTTTTTTTTAATTATTTTTATTTTGTTGCAACAAAAGTCAATTTTATACCCTTTCAAAAATATATATAACATGTGGTACCACACTATTTTAAAATCATGGTTGGGGTAAAATAGTAGTATTAGCACCAATTTTTGTGCAAAGTTCAAAAAGGTTTCAGCTACAAATATATGTACATATTTCTGCCTCAACAAATAATGCAAACAAAAAGAATTCTCTTTTATCAATTAAAGTTTTGTTTTTTAAGTTTTTTTTTTAAATTGTTATTCAAAGAAAAAATGTAAGGGAAAACCTTAACATTAAGGTAAAGATAATACTAACAAAATGTCAATTTCTTGTTTGGGCTTTTTATAAACTTGTTTGCACTTTTAAATATAGTTATAAGAATGTCATAACCAAAATGTTTTAAAACAACAATTTATGCATAAAGCTAACCAAACAATTTTAACAGGTTTTAACATTTTCAACAGGTTTCCACCTTTGGCTCCCAAACATAACAGAGCATCATGAAAGTATACCCTCAAATACTCTCAAAGTATTTGCATGTATCTGTATTTAAAATTTATTTTGGTTTAATTTTATAGTTGGTTTAGTTTTATATGCTTTTCTTTTATGTTATGTTATGTTAATGGGAAGCAATGGTTGTTAAGGTTTGTGCTCCTAAACAGTTAACAAGAATGAAGTTGGTATCACAAGCAAATTAACTCTAAAAAGCTAGTTAAAATTATGTTACTAACTCTTTTGCTGAAACAAAGTGTTCAGCAAAGGAAAGTAATACACCTTCTCATGGAAGATTGTGAGCATTTATTTTAGCTGTTAAGCGTTATATTTAATATGAAATATTAGTAATGCACCCCAAATGAAAATGAATGTCTATACAACAATTGCAAAAGTGTAGCTTGTGTTATAAAAGACTCGGTCCCTATAACTGTGTATTAAGTTTGGGTTACTGAAAAGCAAACAAACAAACAAAAAAACTTTACTATGTTAACTAACAAAAGTTGTTTAAGTTGCATCCCACAGACCAAAGACACCAGAAAATATCACACCCTGAAAACACCAGTTCATATCTGTATACAGTGAAGAAACCCCCAAGCATCAAGAAAAGAAAAATGAAGTGTTTTATAAATAAGAGACTGGTCAATTATACCTCTATCTACAATATATGGACAATTAATTTAACAATCAGCTAAAAACCACTAGCTGGACCAAAAAAACTGTCATTTAATTTCAACTTGGTTACTGTGTAAAAACAACTGTATAATTGTTGTACTACTGTATTATCACTGTACTGCTATATTATTGCTGTACTACTGTATTATTATTGTGCTGCTGTATTATTGCTGTATTGTATGATTAATGTATAATATGTATAACCTTGCTAAATTGTTTAACCAACACACAGGTACAAATCAACAAACGAATGGCAGCAAACAACATAAAGACAAGAAAAGAACAAATTGGTAAAAAAACTAAGTTACATAGTAACTACAAATTGGGTAAACAAATTGCCTGTTAGTACCAGTCATAATTTGGGTCAGTAACACTGCATCCTAACTGAGGCACATGTTATTCAAAACAATCTTGGTCAGTGTCTGGGTACCAATATTAAATCCAGACACAGCAATATTTGATAAATTGGTTACTGTCCATTCAGTAGGTTATCTGGAAGACGGCATCCACAAAAAACAACTGGATCTACATCAACCAATGGAACAGAGAAGCTACCCACTTCTGTTTCCTGCCCAGTAAAGCTGACCAAAGGGTGACAACCAGCTCTAAGGATAACCTATAACATGAATGGACAGTACTGTGTAGTAACTAATTACAATATATTTATATATAAAGGCCTCAGTGGTAGTGTCACTACTCCAAATTTCTGTTTTACTTCTCACATAGCAGTGTGGGACACACTATCATAATCCCCATCCCAGTATTTTAAAACACTCAGCCTACTACTAATAATGAAAAAGATAGTCACTGGAATTGCCCTAATAGGGGTGTGTGTCTATCTGTGTCACCAAAGTAAAAGGGCCAAAGTACACCAGCAAATTGGAAAAACATGGTTATGCTTGAATATAAGGTGGTGTCATATGTACACATACATACTATACATATATGCCCATACACGCTACAAATATATATGCTATAACTATATAATTTATATATATTAATTATTTGGGAGTGCCTCTAAGGCTCAATCATAATACTACCTTTATATTTTACATTTACATTTACATTTGTATGGTCTCATAAGGCCCTCAATAAAACACCAGAGAGGCTACTGACCCCCATGTATCCATGGTCCCGGGCCTAACATTCCCAGGCCCATCATAAGGGACAAAAAATAATTGAATAATAAAGTCTGTCTAATAGTCGTACGAGGGAATGTGCAGACTAAAAAGACAGATGGGGCATAAGTGTATGAATGGTAAAATAAGGTAACCACATAACAGTGTTTAGCCCACTGGGTTATCTTTAGTCCATGCATTATGCTTTTCCGGGACAATGGGTAAACATCCTCCCCATAAAAAGACAAAAAGCGGGGGAATGTAGTAAGTGCAGGCCCTGATAAAGGCCCAGTATGAGGCCAGAGGCCTGAACTGAAGTAACGAATAAGACTTTGCTAACATAAAGCAAAGTTAAGCTGTGAGCCAGAGGTAGGCCCTGCTCACAGAAGCTGGCATGAAAAGGGCTAATGCTACATAAACATATATTCACCTAGCATAAACACAGCACTAGAACACACTATACTGAAACATTCCATAGATAACAGGAGGACAGGCCGACCCATCCCAATGACAGGGGCAAAAGGGTAAAATGATGGATAGAGTTGTTTTGTTCGAACCAACATGTACAAGGTAGAAGGCGGTGCCTTAATACGTAGAAGGGTTGTAACTTGCTACGTAGAGAGGTTGTACCTTAATACGTCAGGTGTGATGTGTAACTTGTTTGTATCTGTGTATAAGAATGCATCCCTGGGGAGGTGTCTTTGTCCGGCCGTAGGGGGAGTGGAAAGTCCCGCCACTAAGCCGGGTCCTTGCCAAGAGGCACTCTCTCGCAGTACGCCCGGTAGACTAAGTAATCTACGGGGACCCTGCACGGGTGTCCGAGGTCGCAATAAACCTAGCCGACGTGGCTTTGCATCTTACTGGACTCTGTGGTCATTGGGGATTCTTGTCGGGTCTGCTGTGTCAGCTATCTGCAGAGCTGGGGCAGCACACAGAGGGAACTCACACACGCAGCCGAGTGATATCAACAAGGAGAAAGCAGAGCACCACACCGGTACCGCTCTGACAACAGGTGTGTTGTAAATTAGGCTTAGTTCATGGACCAGGCAATGATGGATGGGCTATTCCACCCGCCAGTTCCCTTTTGGGGCCCGCCACAAGAGACTGTGTGGGAAAGACTCTGGGGGCTACTGTGACACTGGCTGACTGAAAGAAAGGGCTGGAACGAACTTCACCATCACAGCTGCCACCCTTATGATCTCCTGGGATCCTGTGCGCCTCTTTAAATTTAAACCTTGCAGGCAGAGGTAGGACTTGAAACTGTTACACTGGAAGATGTGCAAAGCTGCCATCAGCTGGGTCTAGGATCACAGACAACCACGGACCTCGTTAAAGCCAATGGGTGCTAAGCACACCCACGCTGACAGCAAGAGCAGGCAGACCTCTTTAGAGAGGAGAAACAGCAGAGGATGGTGGGGGAACCACCCAAGGTATGAAGCCGTGTGGCAGCTGGCAGCAAACCCATATGGACTGAGGGGGTCTCCCTGCCTGCCAATGCAAGGACTAGGAGACCTGGGGTCAGCTGTGTTTCCAGGAGGGCAAGAAACAGAGCAGACAAGAAGACTGGAGAGAGGGACAGTCTAAAGGAGCAACTGAAAGCCCGGTAGCAGACCCTGGTAGAAACCTGAAGAGAGGATTTTGGGTCCTGGGTATGGGCTGCATGGAGCATTTTTGGTGCTGTGAGCAAAATAAATTGTTTCATGCTGTTTGATTCCTTGTGCGTTCGCAGACACAGGACTTGGGACAGTCTTTGGAAATCAACAGACCCGCAGCCACGGAATCCCCGACTGCCAGCAATTGCTGCTCCCAGCTGGAATGCCCTGGGGGCCCCCAAGCTTGAACTAGCCCCTGGGCCCAAAAGGGACAACGTTGTACTGTAGGGGGCTCCCCTGGGGTGGTCTCTGGTGAGAACTGTGCTCAGAACGGCTCAGCTGTGTCCTCCACTGCTGGCAAGGGCAGTAGAGTCCCCTGGGAAATAGTCACTTTAGGGAGGTGGGGGAACCCCCCATCCCTTGAAATGGCTCAGCCTGTGCATTTAGAGCTCCACCCAGGGCCCCCGTTTAAATCAATGGGAAGGCTCCCAGGGGCTGCAATGGGTGTCTGTCGGATCCGCCCTGACGCTGGCATGTCCTGGGCAGCGCTGGCTGGGCTCCCGGGTGTATTGGAATCTGGGCGACGTGGTCTCTCGCCCCTGCGACAAACAGGAGACTGTGAAAGGCAGCGATGTGGTTTCCTGTCTGAGGGTTGGGAAGGAGCGGGTAGACTCACAGGAACAGTCTCTGCAGGTTCAGCACAGTATAAGAGAGTGAGTCCCTTGGTCTGAGCTTCACTCTGAGCCTCCCAGGGCCATCCAGCCTTTGGACCTGCAGGTACAGTCACATCTTTAACTCTTTGGGTCAGGTCCATCCCTGGGGTGAGCCCCCTGGGGGGAAGCATGGCGACAGGTCAACCTTGTCTCTTCACTCAGACCCAGGGTTATAAGAGCGGCTCGTGATTTGGAGGCCACGATTTTTGGAGACCCGACTGAAAAGAACTGAAAGGGGTCAGATCTTTGGGGGTGGGAGGCTCTGAAGGTGTCTCAAGTTACACTGCTAAAAATCACTTGTGACTTCTCAAAATTTAGTCCTAAGGAAATGAAACACGTCTGTATTTTAACTTCGAAAAGAAACAAAGGTAAGTTTTTGACCAACTCTTTCCCCAGCCTGTAAAGGTCTTTGCTTGTTTACAAGGGTTGCTGCTCTCCGGATACCCATCCCTCTCCTGAGGTGGCTCAGGGGAGTCTCCATAGATGACCCCAATCACCTTGGAACAAGGGAGCCAGGGCAGGCATTTCTCTTGGTTGGTGTTGAGATTCTTGTGGAATTTTCTTCCTGTCCCCCAGGTGAAGATGACATTTTTGCTGATCACCGTGACTTACCTTTGTGCTCACACATTGATGGACATCCCTCAGGTAACTCAATCGATGCTGTAATGTTGGTGAGACCCAATGCCGTCTAGTTATGTATCTTTGTGCTGACCCTAGTACCTGACAACTTTCCATCTAAAAGAATTTGGCAATAGTGAGGTCCCTTGGGGGACTTCCTGGAGTCTCTGGCTCCTCTCTCTTCTGGGGTTATAGAAAGCTCTGTGTGGAGCAGGGTTTTCTCTTGGTTTATTTGTGGGGGGAGCACTGGAGGAGGTAGAAGGGGCTGGCTGATGCTGGGAATGTCGTCCTGGGTTTGGTGGAGAAGTTCTGTCCAAGAGGAAGGTATGTCTGTGTTTCCTAATGGTGGTCAGACCTGGATTAGTCTAGTCTCCTCTGGAACCTCACTGCAGAGCAGATGCCCTCACTCGGGAAATGCTTTGTACCAGGGATTAAATTTAGCTGGGGCTGTCGGGGCTGGAGCTGTGATCAATATTTTCAAACCCGCAGCAGAGTGGGGGCTATC
Source organism: Mauremys reevesii (assembly GCF_016161935.1). Classification (NCBI taxonomy): domain Eukaryota; kingdom Metazoa; phylum Chordata; order Testudines; family Geoemydidae; genus Mauremys; species Mauremys reevesii. The sequence goes on from NC_052623.1 coordinate 12,663,247, forward strand.
CAGTTTATTGCACTGAGTGTTGCATGTATGATTACCTGCCCTGTGGGCGGGTGGCGTATGTGTGCAGTCGGTGCAAAGAGCTCCTGGCCCTCAGAGACCATGTACGGACTTTGGAGGCCAGGGTGGCGGAACTGGAGGAGTTAAGAGAGGCAGAGAGGTATGTTGATGAGGCTTTCTGGGACACTGTAGAATAGTCACATCTCTGCTCAGACAGCTCCTGTGCTGTTGAGGAGGAAGAACGGCCCAGGGAAGCAGAGCAGTCAATGGGAGCAGTGGGAAACCTTCCTGTAGTTGGGACCCTCCTTCCAGATGGTGCTGGGGTTGCCTCTCGCACTGAGGTTACCTCTCCGGGGGAGGGAACTCCAGTTTCTAGGAAAAGGCAGGTGTTAGTAATGGGAGATTTGATTATTAGAAACGTAGATAGCTGGGTCTGTGATGACCAGGAGAACCGTATGGTGACTTGCCTGCCTGGTGCGAAGGTTGCGGACCTCTCGAGGCATCTAGACAGACTTATGTGTAGTGCTGAGGAGGAGCCGGTGGTCGTGGTACATGTAGGCTTGCTGCCTATTAGTTTCATTTGGTGGCCCCTTGTTCTTGTATTATGAGAAGGAGTAAATAACACTTCCTAATTTACTTTCTCTCTACCACTCATGATTTTATAGACCTCGGTCATATCCCCCCCTAGTCGCCTCTTTTCCAAGCTGAAAAGTCCCAGTCTGATTAATCTCTCCTCATACAGAAGCTGTTCAATACCCCAATCATTTTTGTTGCCCTTTTCTAAACCTTTTCCAATTCCAATGTATCTTTTTGAGGTGGGGTGACCACATCTGCACGCAGTATTCAAGGACAGGCCCTGGTAGCACATCTCTGATGAACCTGTGCTAGCAGGGAGCTGGAGAGGGTCCTAAAGCAGTTGTGGAGGCACAGGGATTGTGGGTGGGTGGGCTGAGCTCCCAGTGGATCACTGAGATCTGTGCATAACTTTGGAGCTCCCTGGATCCTTGGCCCCCCTTTACATTCAGAGAGAAGAAAGGGACCTCCCCTCCTGGAAAAATCTGAGGGAAATTTCCATATATGGAGCCTTGTGGAATCTCCCTGGCCTGCCCTGAAACCTGGGTTTCTAATGCAGGAGAGGGGGCTGCTGGGGAAAAATCTGGTCCTATATTATAATAATTATTATTTATTATATTTTATTTCAGCGAGATCACAGCTGTGACAACATCATTGTTACCACTCGGCCACCCCCAAGGTTTCCTTGTGACTGATTGGAACCATAAGGAATAGAGCCTGCAGCAGAGCTGCCACTGCAGTCCAGCTGGATAGCATCACCCCACATCCCCTGTGATTTGGCCTCCTGCAGTTTGCCCTTGGCTATCACAGGGGTTACAGCTGGTGCACACGAAGCCAAGCAGCTGAGGTTCCCTGATGGCCAAGTGGCCCCCAAGGAAATGTGCAGACAGGCTTCATAAAGACAGTAGCCTCCCTATCTGAACAGATGCTGCCTGCTGCCCAGGCAGCCTCTCCGATGACTACATCTGCCCATGCTCCATGGTGAGTATTTTAATTTACACAGAAATCTGACATTCAAAGCGAGCTTGCAGTGTTAAAACCCTGATGCCCCAAGTAACGATTTTCTCAAGGAGTCCCATTTTTAGACGTTCCATGTGCTCTGGGCCCAATCCTGCCAGGGGCTGAGGAAGAAGAGACACCACGGAATATCAGTGACTCCTTCCCAAATCGTATCAGGTATATTTGCTGCTGGAAATTTAATCAGCAAATGCATTTTCAACAATTTTATTCTTTGACTTGATTGTGGATGCAGGAATTCAGAGCTGTGTTGCTTGGTGGGCATACAAGGAAGTCTCATTTTATGCGAGGATTCTGTTCCACGGTTAGCGCGTAAAGGGAAAACCACGTCTACTGAAACACTCATTGAGTTGAATGGCGGAAGGAATCGCCCGCACTAAAGATGCAGTTTTTATATTGTAATTTTTCTTTTTTTCCCATTTTCACCATCTGCACAAAGCTGAATTCGCACATGTTAAATGTGCCTAAGATGCGACTTGCCTGTATTTCTGTTTCCTGACTGGCTGAAGGCTCCAGCACTTCTGCCCTGAAGAAACCCCTCAGAGTTACAGGGCTATGTTCATCTCTTTCCCTTCTCTGGTTTCTGAGGGCCAAATGTCAGGCTCCGTAGCCTCCTTTCTCACGGGGTGAAATCCCGCCATTCTCCCACTCACAGACTGGGCCCTGGGCTACCGCGCAATGTGGCTGGAGCACTGAGCACTGTGCCTGCTCAATAGGTCTGGCTGGGTTTGTACCTGTGGCTGGCATGTGTGTGCCAAAGTACAGCTGTGTAAATGTTATGCCAAAACTTTTCATTGTAATACAAATATTACAAACAAAAATTTCATGACATAGATGCATATTGAAAGCCAGCGGCAGAGTTGTTGGAATTGCTACAGGAAGGAGCAGTGGTAACTTTACTGCTTAACGGCTTTTGCTTTAGAAAATTTTTCAGAAGTACCCCACATACTGTTTGCAATGGGTTTGTGCTATGAACTCTCTGTTCAGTGAACAGCTGTATGGTACTCTCCTCTGCTAATGGAGCAGAAGCCATTTGTAATACTTACATTCAGGGTCATGCACACAGTAACTCTACAATACCTGTGCAAGACTTTCCAAAAAGTCCTGAGAGAACAGAACCGCTGGTCTGTGTTTCAGCAAAGGGTAAAGCTGAGGTGCAGGAAAGAGCAGTGTAATAGTTTTTTATGTAATTTACCTCCATCACCTGTTAAAAAAGCATGGCTGAAGTAACTAGCACACTCAACTGGATATTAGTGCAAACCTAGTGTTTGCACAATTCACTCATTTGCGATGACAACCTCTCCCTCATCCAGCTGAAGTAACTGTCCATGTTACCATGTAACTTACCAGATAACTACAATCCCTTGCAGGGGGAGCAGATGCGGGTCCTGTGAGGATGAAAGGGAACCTGTAGGATGATCAAACTCTCTGGATTCAGTCAACATAGGCCGGGCAAAGCACTTCAGCTTCTCTTGGAGGGATTCTTGGGGGTCAGAGTGTATCACTGGGAGCATTTGGTAAGGGAAAGTTAATAGATCCTGGTTCTGATTGAATTTACACACGTAAATCTGGAGTGATGCCGTTATTGAATTCAGAACCAGACCCTGAAAATGTATCCCATGTGCTGCAAAGAGGCAGTGGCATAATTTGAACTCACAGGAGCAGAGAAAATAAAAACATAATGTATATAATGAGGCAATGAAACACGTTTATGAATAATTTAAATGCAGGACAGATAAACACAATGACCATTTTCACCATGCACTTGCCATATGTGTACACACATGTCATGATACAATGGGCCACACTTTGAAGCTGAGGGCCGGAAAGGGTGTCTGTATGAATGTCACTATTGAAAACTCACACAGTGCTCAAGTAGGCTGTGGAACTCTGATCCACAAGATATCAATGGGGCGAAGGGATTAGCAGGATTCAAAGAGGGACTGGATTTACACCACAAAATATGTCTAACTAGTGGGTGCCTGGGGGAAACTTTCCCTTGGAGCAGTTAATCTCATAGCTCCCTATTGCAGGGATTCTTCCATCTTCCCCAGACGCATGTGTAACTGGTTACTGGGCTAGAAGGACTGCAGGTCTGATCCAGTCTGGCAGTGCCTATATTCCTATTGGCATATCCTATTGCGGGTGTAAATCCAAATCTATGTTTTTTCTGATCTTCCTTGAGCTTCTGGGAATCCTAGATTTGCACTCAGAGCAGAAAGATGTCTCCTTAAATATCATCTACTTTCCTGTTCTTTTTCCTTTCAGGAAGGAAAGTTCAAAACTTCTTGGACCTGCCCAGTATGGTATGTCAGCTGTCAATGACACCAAATTCACACCTGCAGTGTTCCTGCTCACTGGGATACCTGGGCAGGAAGACGTCCATCTCTGGGTCTCTGTCCTCTTCTGCTTCATGTATGAAATTTCGATAGATGGAAATTCAGTCATTCTGTTCATTATAAAAATAGATCCAATCATCCATGAGCCCATGTACATTTTCCTTTCCATGTTGGCCGTCAAAGACCTTGGCTTATTGATAGCCAGCATGCCGACAATACCGGGCCTATTCTTATTTAACTCTAGAGAGATCAGCCTTGATGCTTGTTTTGCCCAGATGTTCTTCATCCACTCTCTGCAATTCATTGAATCCTCTGTGCTCTTTTTGATGGCATTTGTCCGCTTCATCGCAATCTGTAACCCGCTGAGATATGCCTCCATCTTAACCCTGCCGAGAATAGCCAAGATGGGACTGGTGTTTATGCTAAGAGCAGTGGCAGTAATATTTCCACTCCCCTTTTTCCTGAAACAGTTCCGATTCTTTCGAGCCAATGTCCTCTCCCATTCCTACTGCCTGCACCAGGACGTCATGAAGCTGGTTTGTTCAGACATCACAGTCAATAACATCATCAGTCTCTGTGTCACAGGACAACAAGCCATTGTTCTCAGCCACTTGGGCCTATGCTTACAAGGCCTGCTGGTTGCCAGGGAGATGGTGGAATTAGTGGGCCCCCTCTGTTAATGGGCACACTGGCAGGATGGGATTCAGTAGTATGGAAACCGGAAATAGTATAAGGGACCTACCATCAATCAAACCCTAACCCCTCCCCTTGGCTGCTTAAACCCTGCCCCTTGACCTCTTAAGCCCCGGCCACCTGTCACTGGAAGTCCCACCCATGGGGAATATTACTTCCGGGGTCAATGAGGACACACGACTGGAAGCAAAGTGTGTCATGTGACCCCTCTAAGAACTCCTCCCACTGCCCTCTACCAATCAGGAGGGGTTTCTCCCCCGTAGGCCCAACCTGAGAGGAGATTTGTCCGATCAGGGGTGTTCCGGGGCATGGTGACCCATCCGGAAGTGGTTCGTGTGACCCCTCTAAGAACTCCTCCACTGCCCTCTGCGAATCACGATGGGTTTCAGCCACACAGTTCCGCCCTGAGAGCAGATTTGACCAATCGGTGGTGTTTCAGGCTGGGGTGACCTGCCCAGAAGAGGGTCATGTCACCCATCTAAGAACTCGTCCCAGTGCCCTCTGCCAATCAGCGCGCGACACTATCACCCCATAAATCCCAGCAATCGGGGCAGAAGAGGCCATCTTTTACCATGAACACGTGCTTTAGAAATCATGGAAACATGGACTCCTTCACCGCCCTGGTGAGAACTTCAGACTTTGTGTTAGCCCCGAGGGCCTTTGGACTTGTGTGGAGAAAGCGCTACACGAGCGACAGTTCCGACGAGGGCCCTTTGACTCAGTCGTTGATGGATACGCCAGAACCTGAAACCCAAACCCTCGTGAGGCACCCCGATGAGCATGAAGGCCTCTCGTTGTCCACCCCCCTAGAGGTGGAAGACGAACGCAGCTCAGGGGAGTCACCAGAGGACAAGGTGAACAAAAAAGATGTCGCTCAGGTAAATGAATGATTAAGAAGCGATGGTTGATGATGGAGTGTAATGAAGTTAGGAACCGGGAGGTTGTGTAAATCTAAAAACAAGCAGTGGGGTGCTTACACTGTTTCTTTTCTGAAAATCTCTCAACAGCTCTACGATGCCTTTCTAGAGGCCTTTGAGAACTGACATCGGTAGTCTCGTGGGAGCAGTGATGAGCTGCCAAAATATTAACAACAGGTTCTCTCCTCCTCACCCCATGAGGGTGTCATTGCCCCAGGGGTCATGCCCCATACAACACCCCATGTTCCTTGATGCCCTCCGGGACTCCTGTCCCATCCACCCCCCTTCCCCGTCCCCTGACTGTCCCCTGCCGCCCCATCCAACCCCTCCTCTGATTTCTGAGGGCCCCTTGGGACCCTGCCCCATCCAACCACACCTTCTCTCTGTTCCTGCCCCCCACGACCCCATCCAACCCCTGCTCCTTCCTGACTGCCCCCCAAACCCTTGCCTCCATTCAATCCCCCTGTTCCCTGCCCTCTGACCGCCCCAACCCCTATCCACTCCCCGACAACCCACCAAACTCCCCTGCCCTCTTCCTACACCCCTCCCTGCCCCCTTACTGCGCTACCTGGTGCCACTCTGCCGTGGCCAGATCCGCTCAGCAGGAACTGGGACCGGCGCTGAGGGGGGCCCGAGCTGAGCCAGCCAGAGCCGCTCGGCCGGGACCTGGACCGGTGACGGTGCCGCGAGGTCCGGGCAGGAGCTGCTTGGCCGGAACTGGGACCAGCACTGCGGGGACCGAGCCGAGCCGGCCAGAGCCGCTCGGCCGGGACCTGGACCGGAGCTGGTGCTGCAAGGTCCGGGCCGGAGCCACTCGGTCATGAATGGCACCACGGGCCCGGGGCCGGAGCCAAGTCACAGCCGCTCGGCCGGGACTGGCACCGATGCTGTGGGGCCCGAGCCGGGCCGGCTCAGAGCCGCTCGGCCGGGACCGGCACCGGCACCGGCACAGCAGGACCCGAGCCGGGCCGATGCCACTGGGGCCAGAGCTTGGCCAGGACTGAGCAGGGGCGCTCAGCCAGGGGCAGGCCAGGGGCGAGGCCAGAGGAAGCCGCTCGGCCTGAGCCGGACTGGGCTGCGCCATGCCTCTCTGGAGCCCTCCTCAGGCCTGCCCCCCAGCTTACCTGCCTGCTGCTTGTTTCAGGCTTCTCGCGAACATCTGATTCGCGGGAAGCAAGGGAGGCGGAGGAGAAGGAGGACAGAGCGTTCAGGGGAGGAGAGGGAAGTGAGCTGGGGCCGGGGGCCAGGTGGATAGCTGCCCGAGCTTTAGTTAAATTTAAAAGCTGTTTTACAACCGGTTCTAAAAGGGTTTCTAAATTTAACAACCGGTTCCTGCGAACCGGTGGGAACTGGCTCCAGCTCACCACTACGTGGGAGTAAATATATCATGCATCAGCTGGTTTCGCTCATGTCTGAGACACAGCTCTCAAGAGGAAAATCCGGAAAAGGACAAAATGGAAGAATGAACCAGCTCAGACTCCCTTATGGTAGGGGTCGTGGTGTCCATTTTTACAGGCGGCTGTAAAAGGTCGTGTTAAATCAGGCAATTAATGAAACTTATTTATTTAAATATGTCAATATGAATGTGTCCCCCTTCATATTTGTGTTAGTAAAAGACGGTACCAGTAACAGTCATTTCTACACAGGCAGCTCTGTTAAAGAAAATATATTACATTGCCGGGGAAGTTGGGAGCTTCGGCGGGGTGAACCCTCTTTCTCAAGTGGCCAGAAAGCATAGTAAAACTTTAAATAGAAGACAGGTAACAGTTTGGCTTTCAGAGAAGGACACTTACACTTTACACATTTCCATCCCACCATCAACCTCAGCCTGGACCATTCCACACAAGAGATCCACTTCCTAGACACTACAGCACTAGTAAACGATGGCCACCTAAACACCACCCTATACCGGAAACCTACTGACCACTATACTTACCTACATGCCTCCAGCTTTCATCCAGACCACACCACTCAACCCATTGTCTACAGCCAAGCTCTACGATACAATCACATTTGCTCCAACCCCTCAGACAGAGACAAACACCTACAAGATCTCTATCAAGCGTTCTTACAACTACAATCCCCACCTGCTGAAGTGAAGAAACAGATTGACAGAGCCAGAAGAGTACCCAGAAGTCACCTACTACAGCACAGGCTCAACAAAGAAAGTAACAGAACGCCACTAGCCATCACCTTCAGCCCCCAACCAGCGGTGTATTATCGCCTAGGCCAACAAAGCCTAGGCCTAGGGCGGCAAATTTGCTCACCCCCCTCCCCAACTCTGCCCCTTCTCCAAATCCCTGGCCCACCTTGTCCCCCAGGCGCACCGCACTTCCCTCCTTCCACCTCCCTCCCAGGCTTGCCACGCGAAAGCACTGGGAGGGAGGGAGAAGTGAGTAGTGGTGCACTCAGAGGAGGTGGAGCAGAGGTGAGCTGCAGCCCGCGGGTGCGGGGAGTAAACCGGGGGTGGAGGTGGAAACCGCTCCCCGTCCCAGATCATCTCCGCTCCATCGCCGCCATCCCCCGAGCGCGCCACAACTCCCCTTCTCCCCCCTCCCTCCCAGGCTTGCCGTGGGGGAGGGTAGGTGAGCTGGCGCGTGGGGGGTTGCGCAGCAATTTTTTGAGGGCCTAGGGGTGGCAAATTTGTTAATCTGCCACTGCCCCCAACTAAAATCTCTCCAGTGCATCATCAAGGATCTACAACCTATCCTAAAGGACAATCCCTCACTCTCACAGATCTTGGGAGACAGGCCAGTCCGCTCTTACAGACAGCCCCCAAACCTACAGCAACCACACAACAAAAACACTAACCCAGGAACCTATCCTTGCAACAAAGCCTGTTGCTAATTCTGTTCACATATCTATTGAGGGGACACCATCATAGGACCTAATCACATCAGCCACACTATCAGAGGCTCATTCACCTGCACATCTACCAATGTGATATATGCCATCATGTGCCAGCAATGCCCCTCTGCCATGTACTTTGGCCAAACCGGACAGTCTCTACGTAAAAGAATAAACGGACACAAATCAGACGTCAAGAATTATAACATTAAAAAACCAGTCGGAGAACAATTCAGTCTCCCTGGCCACTTGATTACAGACCTAAAAGTCACAATATTACAAAAAAAACCCTTCAAAAACAGACTCCAACAAGAGACTGCTGAATTGGAATTAATTTGCAAATTGGACACCATTAAATTAGGCTTGAATAAAGACTGGGAGTGGATGGGCCATTACACAAAGTAAAACTATTTCCCCATGCTTATTTTCCCCACCACTACAGTTCCTCACATCTTCTTGTCAATTGCTGGAAATGGGCTATTTTCATTACCACTACAAACAGTTCTTTTTCTCTCCTGCTGATAATAGCTCACCTTAACTGATCACTCTCCTGACAGGGTGTATGGTAACACCCATTGTTTCATGTTCTCTGTGTATATCTATATATCTATAGATCTTCCTACTGTATTTTCCACTGCATGCATCCGATGAAGTGGGCTGTAGCCCACAAAAGCTTATGCTCAAATAAATTTGTTAGTCTCTAAAGTGCCACAAGTCCTCCTGTTCTTTTTTCACTTTACACAAACCGGCTCGAATACGTTTTAAAAGAAACAAGACCATTGTTTCAGATGTGGATGTGCAATGGCAGGCAAATTTGGTGGATATGCACCGGTTCTCCAAATGCAGCAGCGGTTTTAAGTACATCTTAACAGTAATAGACACTCTATCCAAATATGACTGGGCCTTAGGCCTAAAAACAAGACGGGTGTTGAGGTATCCAAGGCCTTTCAAGCTATTTTCAGCAAAGCTCGCATGCCTCAAAAATTACAAACCGATCGGGGGAAAGAATTTTTAAACAAACCTTTAAGCAGATTATTAAAGTGACATGGAGTTCACCATCTTGTTACTAATAATGAAGTCAAAGCAGGGGTTGTAGAACGATTTAACAGAACTTTAAAAACTAGGATGTGGAGATATTTTACAGCCCATAATACCTTTTGCTACATTGATGTGTTACCTGACTTTAAAGAGTTACAACCAGAGTTTCACAGAACTATACAGACCAGACCCGCTGATGTTAACCCTTCAAATTCTTTGAAGGTATGGAAAATGGTTTACAGAGATGGTTTAAAATAATCCCCCAGAGGGGGATTCCACTCACTCTTCCTTTTCACAAATATCACCAAGACAGTGTCGTGGTACAGGCACCACCACTCTTGCAACCTCTCTAGGAGGTTGTATAGTTCTAAGCAGGCATAAGCGGTGGTGAAACAGGCTATGAAGACGTTGGTATTGCCTGAGACAGAGGACCGGTCTTTTGCGTGCTTCCAAGACACACACGCGGTTTCATCGTCGATAAACTCACAGGATGAAACCTTGTAATTGAGGGGAAACAGGTACTGAAAGAGTGGAGAAATTGGAGAGGGTCCAGAGAAGAGCAACAAGAATGATTAAAGGTCTTGAGAACATGACCTATGAAGGAAGGCTGAAAGAAATGGGTTTGTTTAGTTTGGAAAAGAGAAGACTGAGAGGGGACATGATAGCAGTTTTCAGGTATCTAAAAGGGTGTCATAAGGAGGAAGGAGAAAACTTGTCCACCTTAGTTAGCCTCTAAGAATAAACAAGAAGCAATGGGCTTAAACTGCAGCAAGGGAGGTTTAGATTGGACATTAGGAAAAAGTTCCTAACTGTCAAGGTGGTTAAACACTGGAATAAATTGCCTAGGGAGGTTGTGAAATCTCCATCTCTGGAGATATTTAAGAGTAGGTTAGATAAATGTCTATCAGGGCTGGTCTAGACAGTATTTGGTCCTGCCATGAGGGCAGAGGACTGGACACGATGACCTCTCGAGGTCCCTTCCAGTCCTAGAATCTATGAATCTATCAAATCTAAAGGTTTATTCATAAAAGGAAAAAGATACAGATGAGAGCTAGAATTGGTTAAATGGAATCAATTACATACAGTAATGGCAAAGTTCTTGGTTCAGGCTTGTAGCAGCGATAGAATAAACTGCAGGTTTAAATTAAGTCTCTGGAGTACATCCCCAGCTGGGATGGGCCATCAGTTCTTTGTTCAGAGCTTCAGTTTGTAGCAAAGTCCCTCCAGAGGTAAGAAACAGGATTGAAGACAAGATGGAGATGAGGCATCAGCCTTTTATAGTCTTTTCCAGGTGTAAGAACACCTCTTTGTCCTTACTGTGGAACATTACAAGCAAAATGGAGTTTGGAGTCATATGGACAAGTCCCTGCATACTTTGCTGACTTAAAAGGCGCATCTGCCTTCTCTCAATGGGTCAGTTGTGTAGCTGATGGTCCTTAATGGGCCATCAAGCAGGCTAGGCAGAGCTAACACCAACTCGTCTGGGATGTCACCCAGAAGCATAGCATAAGTTTGAAATACAGACAGGATAGAGGCAATATTCATAACTTCAACTACAAAATGACACATGCATACAGACAGCATAATCATAACCAGCAACCCATAACCTGGTCTTAGACCCCTTATATGACCCCCTTTACCTAAGATTTGGTGCCACTACAGGACCTTGGTTGCAACCATGTTCTATACGGTCCCAGTTCAAGTCAATAATGTGACACAGGCATCTTCCGGTTTGGTCATTTTCTTTAAAACACGGTCAGGGTCTGCACTAAATTGCACAGCATTTATCAAGGTCACCCCTTACGCTAAATGTTTTTGGGTTAGGCACAGACATTGCATAGCATAACCTATGGCAAGAACAATGTTTAATAAGCTTTCCAAATACAGCTCAGCACACAGGCCCCGGAGCTTGCAGTTTATATCTACTGAAGTTCAAGTCACACAGTCATGGCGCCGTTGGGCTGGCACATCTATGACACAGCCCTCACAATCTTCAGAAAGCTTTTCCCTAAGGCAGTGATTAAGGACAGCATAAACAGCAACACATACAATAGACCGCATGACTTTTTTATGCTCACGACGTGGCACTGGCTCAGTTAGTTCCATGCCAAGCCTCATAAACTCCTCATAGCTGTCATCCTCGGAGTCCTCTTCAACAATTTGTATCGGCATTGAGCAAAAACAAGGAGAGCCCGGTTCATCTTCGCTGCTTGATGGAACGCTGTCCAGGGCCTGCGGGTCCTCTAGAAAGGCATCATCAAGCTGTCGAGAGATTTTCAGAAAAGAAACAGTGTAAGCACCCCACTGCTTGTTTTTAAACATACACAACCCCCCCACCCCCGGTTCCTAACCCCATTACACCCCATCATCAACAGTCACTTCTTCATCATTCATTTACCTGAGCAATGTCTTTTCCATTCACCTTGTCCTCCGATGACTCAACCGAGCTGTGTTCGCCTTCCACCTCTAGTGGGGCGAACAATGAGAGGCCTTCATGCTCATTGGGGTGCCTCACGAGAGTTTGGGTTTCGGGTTCCGGCGTATCCATCAACGGCTGAGTCAAAGAGCCCTCGTGGGAACTGTCGCTGATGTAGCGCTTTCTCCGCACAAATCCAAAGGCCCTCGGGGCTAAAACAAAGTCCAAAGTGCTCACAGGGGTGGTGGAGGAGTCCATGTTTCCATGATTTCTAAAGCACGCATCCTTGGTAAAAGATGGCCTCTTCTGCCCCGGCCCTGGGACTTATGGGGTGATAGTCATGCGCTCTGATTGGCAGAGGGCGCTGGGAGGAGTTCTCAGAAGGGTGACACGGCCCTCATCTGGGCGGGTCACCCCGCCCTGGAACACCACCGATTGGTCAAATCTGCTCTGGGGGTGGTCCTATGCGGCCGAAACCCATCGCGATTGGTAGAGAGCATTGGGAGGAGTTCTTAGAGGGATCACACGAGCCACATCTGGATGGGTCCCCCCACCCTGGAACACCCCTGATTGGTCAAATCACCTCTTGGGGCAGGCCTATGGGGGTGAAACCCCTCCTGATTGGTAGAGGGCAGCGAGAGGAGTTCTTAGAGGGGTCAGATGACACACTGTGCTTCCAGTCATGTGTCCACCTTGACCCTGGAAGTAATACCCCCATGGGTGGGGCTGCTGCTGAGAGGTGGGTGGTGTTTAAGGGGTCGAGGGGCGGGGTTTTAGGGGTCACGGGGCTGGTTTGGGTTTGATTGACGATAGGGCCCTACTGGACACTCTTAGAGGCCCTTGCCTTCCAAAAGGGGGGCTTTGTGAATTTAGTAACAGCTCTTCTTGAAGGGAGGATTGATTCCTGAACCGCATGAGGTAAAGTAACAAATCCAGTGAGCTAGCCACACCCTCAATCTCATCTAAGCCCCCAGGCCCCCCTTCATCTTGGAATCTGGGTTTAAATGTGATACCCCAAGGAGAGTCTCTTATACATCAGTCTCTGTGTCCCAGGACAACAAGCCATTCTTCTCAGCCACTTTAGCCCACGCTTACCAGACCCGCTGGATGATAGGGAGAGGTTGGAATTTGTGGGCCCCTTCTGTTACTGGGCCTGCTGGCAGGGTGGGATTCAGTAGGATGGAAACCGGACACCCTTGGAGGCCTTTGCCTTCCAAATGTGTGGCTTTGTAAATTTAGTGTCGGGTGTTCTGGAACGAGAGTCTTTGGACATTCGGGACTTCACTTTGTTTTGAAGCTTGCTGAAGATTTGCTTGAGGCGCATTAACATCTCTTTGAGAACTTTGCTCCTTGAAGGGGATGGTGTCCTAGCTCTGGAGGCCTTTGGTGACTTTCGGGGAGAACCGTCAGGACTTCCAGTTACTTTCTCCCCAGCTTGCAAAAGCCCTGTTGTACTCGTAGCAATGGACACCATCTTTGGTTGCCTGGAGGGAGCTGTTTTCCTCATTCCATCCTGCTTCTTGCTCTTGTCTGCTGGAAGGAGCCACACCGCTGGCATCTTGTGGTTGGATGATGCTGAGGAGTCTCCTGGAGTCCATCACTGTGGAATTCCATGGGATCTTCTGGGCAAGTCAGCACCTGCAGAGCCAGCTGGTCTCTTCCATTGAAGCTTACTGCACTTCTTGCAGATTTTGATTGGCGGCTGGTCCCTGGAGAGCTTTGAATTCACAGTGCCATCGAACCCATGTGAATCCATGATGTCTGGAAGACCATGCAGCTCAGCTGATGTCTCCTTCTGAGTTTTCTTACCCTTCATCTTTCCTGGATGTGCCTTGCGGCACTGCTGGCAAACTGAGACCTGGCCCGCCAAGGGGCGGGAGCTGCTCAACATTTCCGTCAGGTGCTTGATCTGCAGGTCGTGTGCAGCCTGCCCAGCAATGAGAGAGTCAAGGGTGGATCTGGTTAGCTGCTCAGAGCCTGGGGCCTCTGGGGCAACCTGGTGGCATTGGGTCCTGGGAAGATCTGCCCTGCCCTCACCTGCCTGTGCCCCTGGCCCCAGGCAGGAGCCTTCTCCCAAGGTAACCTTCCTCTCCATGTGCAGCTCCAGCTTCTCTTCAGTCCCTTTGCTGTCACACACACTGGTAAGGGGCTTTCTCAACTCGCTCCTATAAATCTGGAGTGTCGCTTCGAGTGTCTTCTCTGCTATTGTGGTTCCTGGAGGTGGCGATGTCAGATCCATCCCTGCTGGCAGAGTGCAGCGATCTGGGTTAGTCTGGTTTCCTGCCGCGGTATCATTCCTGCCCGTCTCCATGGTGGTATCTTCCACTGGCGTTGGAGGACGTGTGGAAGAAGAGGAGCTTGTGCTTTGCCTCCCTGTCTGCAGGAAATCGGTCTCCATCTCACTGAACTCCACACTGGCTCCCCTGGCTTGGACGACGTGAGGCAGCTTTGCCGGGGGCTCTGGATCCGGGGTGAGCAGCCCCCTCTGCATGATGAGATGCTCACGCCTTATGTGGAGTTCGATGGGGTGGGCAGGCTGTTGTCCCATTGTTGGGAATGCCGGTGTCCTGTGCCTGCCTGGCTCCCTAGGGGGGCGGAGTGGCCCAGGCAGGGCAGTCTCTCTCAGGAGGGGAGCATCTCTGTGCGACTCTCTCACGACCTTAGGAAAAGCCTTCGTTTCGATCTCAAAGCATTTCTGAGCCACGTGATCCTGCAGCTTGACCCCTGCCGTGGGCACAAGCCTGGCCAGGATGGCATCAGGGGATGCCATAATCCTGTGGGCCTTTTGGGGCAGGGCTCCCCAGGGGCAGACACATGGCTCCTGGATCTCCTGTGCATGCTGAGGGCTGGTGTCGGATCTCAGGGGCTTTGGGACCTTTGCTGGAAATCCACATTCGGGCCGATCTGTGTTGAATTCCCATTGCTGCTTGGTGTCCTGCTCACCCAGCAATGGCTCTCCTGGGATGGGGGTTTGTGGAGCCCCCAGCTGGCTCTGTAGATGCTTCTGTCGGATGTTGAAGTCTGAGCCATGGGCTGACATCTGGTCCAGACCTATGTTCTGCTCTCGCCAGTCTCGTCTGCTGTGGGCAGGGGGCCTGGGGAGAGGCTGGGCTTGGATGGGATGAGTGGATCCTTCCCAGCTTGCGACAGTCATGGTCTCCCTTGTGTTGCAGAGGGGCCCTGACCAAGTCACGGAGGCTTCTCTCAGGGAAAAGGAGCTGGGATTCCAGAGGGGAGAGGTGGTGGATTCCATGGAGGAATAGCAGAACTGTCTCATCACAGATGTCGACACACTCGGCCTGTGGGAGAGAGCAGACAGGGACAGATGGGACACGGCCCTGCTGAGCAAAGGCAAGGCTTGGGCGCAGCCTTCCAACAGTAGTGCAATGGGGTAGTGCCTAGGCATGCATTGCACACCACACCCTGACACAAGGACATCAGCTGGGTAACGAAGGACTGAGAGGGGGAGCTGGCACTCATTTTATCTAGAATGATAACCCCTTCGTCACACGCACATGTGCAGCACCTAGCACAATGGGGCCTTGAGCATGACCGGGGATCTACTGCTATTTAAATAGAAAGATTAGCTAACAACAATTGGTTTGGGGGAGGAAGATGTGAGCATGTGTGTGTGTAACCCTTGCCAGAGGATGTTGTGAAGGCCAAGACTATAAACTATAAAAGGAACTAGATAAATTCATCAATGGCTATTAGCTAAGGTGGGCAGGGATGGTGGACTATAGTCTATGTTTGTTTGAAGCTGGGAATGGGCGACAGGGGACGGATCATTTGAAGATTCCCTGTTCTGGTCATTCCCTCTGCTGCACTGGCATTGGCCAGTTTTGGAAGACAGGATACTGGGCTAGATGGACCTTTGGTCTGACCCAGTCTGGCTGTTCTTATGTTCTTACATTCTAACCCACTGGAAAACTGTCCTCTTCTAATGGCTGATACACTAGAGGCTAACAACCTACCATTGCTTCCAGTTAATGGAGTTTCTCCGGTGGTGGAGGTCTGTGCTATGGTCCTGAAAGTCCTGGGTTTGAACCCAACTGATGACTCATGTTTGGGGTGTATCACGTGGTGTCCCATTCACTGCTTGTCTGGTGCCTACTCTGGGGATTAGCTCTCGAGGTCAATGCCCCTTCCAATTATCGCATGTGATCACTGTCACTCCCACAATGACCCAGACAGTTTTCCTGTTCACTGCCCCGCCGGTCCATGCCATGCCCTCGGGGGCTGGTAGGGAAACCTGGGCCCACACTCCACACTAGGCTCCAGGCCAGGGACCCTCAACCCAGCAGTTCTGGGCTTTCCTCTCCCAGCCTGGACTGCTTCCTACTACTCCTGGTTCCCCTCCTTGCTCTGGGTGCACCAGCTCCAAACACTCCCCCCTCTTCCCAGGGAGGGGCTGCCCTTTCCCAGCCGCAGCCCCTGTCTCCTGCCAGCTTCCTGGCTTTATAGGCCCCGTCTGTTCCTGCCAGCTGAGCCTGCTTGGATCAATTCCCTGCTCCCTGGTTCTTCCTGCTGGTGCACCCTGTGGAGTTCATGGGCCTGCCTGGCCACCTGAGCCCCTTCCAGTGCTGTGTGGGGTGGACACCCCCTCACAGGGTGTCATTGGATTGCTTTTTCCTTCCAACACAGCACGGGCAGGTTCTAGACAGTTGCCTGCTGGCAGATATTGCCGTACAGAAGGATTTGATCCTACTCACAAACCCATCTTGTAGTCTCTGCATTGAATTTCTGATAATCCCTCACCTCACTTTCACTGGTATCTCACCTTGGAAGCTAAAGCCTCCTAGTGGCTTTTTCCCTGTTATTTTAGGATCCTGGAGTGTCTGGTTTTCCCTGCTCCCTCCTCTCTACATTCACTCTCCCCTCCCACCCAGCCCCCAGTCTGGTGTCCCCTGGTCAGTTGCCTTACGGTATCAGAACTTCATCCAGGTGTCTGGCCACGTACTGTAGCCTCCTCTCAACGAGCCTGAGGCGCTGAGCCAAGGGGAGCTTCTCCAGGGGCACAGGGCAGCTGTGGAACAGAGAGAGCAGATAGCTGAGTGCAGGCCCTTCCCTCAGGCCCTCTTTTACCCAGAGGGGTGGCACCGAAAGGCTCCCTGTCCCATTCTCCACTGAGGCAGCCTCCTCCCCTGCAATACCCGGGCCTTGGATGTTCTGGTTTGGGGTTAGCAGGATTCTTAGGTGAGCCCTGCTAGTGCTGAGGAGGTGAGAGTGTATCTTACTGGCAGCGTGTGTGTCATGTCCCCCCCACAGAAGCTAATCAAAACATAGGATAACAGCCTACTGGGGGAAGGGATAGCTCAGTGGTTTGAGCATTGGCCTGCTAGACCTAAGGTTGTGAGTTCAATCCTTAAGAAAGCTACTTAGGAATCTGGGGCAAAAAATGGTCCTGCTAGTGAAGGCAGGGGGCTGGACTAGATGATCTTTCAACATCCCTTCCAGCTGTAGGAGCTTGGTATATCTCCAATTATTACCTTTACCTTTATTATTACTATAGCTGCCAACTAATGCAGCTACCTCTTCAGCTTTAAGGGGTGCTTTATGCTGCAGAGGTGAAGGTCCAGGGTTCAAATCCTGCTGGGAACCCATGCCGGGGGACTGGAGGAGGGGCCGTTACACAAGTGCTGCTGGATCCCTTTCAGCCTACTCACGGTACCAGAAAGCCCAGCCTTCCTCCTGACCTCTCCACCTCACCTCCCCGGGGTGCACGGGGCTGCTCCCAGAAAACATTTTCTCCCCCTCTTGGGAGGGGAGGATGGTCCAGTCCAGTCGACACAATCTACCCCGCCCCCACTGCCCCAGGTTAAATGAGCCATACGATGCTCGAGGAAGGGAATGACCCACTGTACAATGCGTTGGGGTGGATTGGAGATGGCAACTTCTGCTGGGTGGGAATGATTTGCAGGAGTCTAAAGGAGAAGAGTTGCTTGCATGGTACATAGGTCGGGGCAGGGGAGGGATTACTCGGGTGAGGATGAATTGCATGGCGCTAAAGGAGGGGACTGACCCACTGCAGATTCATGGAGGGGGGCATTGCTTACCACGTCTCTGGGGATGCACCAGCCTCCTCCAACTCTTCCTCACAGCACCCAAAAGCTGCCAGAAGTGAGACATAAAGGAGACATTGAGCTGCTTGGGCACCCTCTGCTTCCTAGCAGCCTATTGCCCCAGATTTCAGAGGCAGCCTGTGAACGGAGCCCCAGCCAGTGCCTCTGCACGACTCTGGGCACGACTGCGCCTTCGCAGGAAGAGGGGAGGCAGGTGGGGGAATGGACCCTATTTCTCTGCTTTGCATGGGGCCGGGGTCTGCCACCGCAGATGTGGGGTGAGGGGCTGCTTACCTTTCGCTTTCTTTTTTGTCTTTCTGGGCCTCCTCTTCCTCGGAGAAGCCTGCCACACACAGAGAAAGCAGCAGGGTTAGAAGAGAACTCCTCAATAAACCCGGGAGAACAATGAGCCAGAGGTGATTGCTATGTGGGGCCAGAGGGAAATTTTTCCTTCTGGGAGAGTATTGCACTCTGAGGCATCATGGGTAGGCATTGTGCTTTCCTGTGATGCAGACAATATAGGGCACACAGCACAACCCATAACAGGGGTCACTGGAACAATCCAGGGGTTGGAGAAACAGGGATTGCTGGTACCAGGAATCTGCAGAGCTTATAAGCATTGAAGGAGACAGCCTGCAAAGTTCTCTCTCCTGCAGAGATGACAAAACTCTGCAGGTTTTAGGATTGCAGGGTATGCAACTCACCCCAGATACCATGCACGGAATTCAGACCTTGGGGGAGAAATCCGACCTCTGGACAACAGTGTTTCCTAGATACATATTTAGGGAGTGCATACTATCGGGGTTTTATCTGCATGCATTTGGGATGGCCATGCTACTCCTGAGTGGTGAAGCCATGAATGTGTTATCCAAATCCACCTAAACAAGTGCTGATATAACCCCAATATCATCCTTAAACGGCAGCTCTTTTACACCAAAAAACAACAACAACAACAGTTTGGCATGAGTTCAGCCCACTTGCCTGGGAGCTGCAAAGTTTCTTGAAGGTAAACTGCACTGCTTGCAGCTTAACTAGCCAGGTATTCCTTTCACAGGCTAGATCTTTCTTGCCTGGGCTCAGCCCCTGCCCTCCTCCCCAACAGTTTAGTTCCTTTATTTCTCCAGGTGTTTTCAGCAGTCTTCCTTTTGGGGCATGGAGGTGGTGGAGAAGAACCTAGATTAACTCCCTTCTAAGCCTTAAATAGGATTTGGCTATGACAGGAATCCTTTGTCTCCCAGTTTGACCCCCCCACGCCCTCCTAGTGGAAAAATACCACCAGTCCAAAATGATGCCCATCTGAGGGAACTGAGATTGTTTAGTCTGCAGAAGAGAAGAAGGGCGGGGGGCAGGAAGGATTTGATAGCTGCTTTCAACTATCTTAAAGGGGGTTCCAAAGAGGATGGATCTAGACTGTTCTCAGTGGTAGCAGATGACAGAACAAGGAGCAATGGTCTCAAATTACAGTGGGGGAGGTTTAGGTTGGATATTAGGAAAAAACAAATAGGATAATCCCATTCAGTAAATCAGAACCTTTCCAATGATATCTCACATGACCCATCTTGCATAAAACATACCTTAGTTATGCCATATTCATAGAACAATATTTCCATGAAGAATATGGGGTGTAATGTCACAGGGCTGAAGAAACATGTGGACAAGGGCGGTCCAGTGGATATAGTGTACCTGAACTTTCAGAAAGCCTTTAACAAGGTCCCTCATCAAAGGTTCTTAAGCAAAGTAAGTTGTCATGGGATAAGAGGGAAGGTCTTCACATGGACCAGTAATTGGTTTAAAGATAGGAAACCAAAGGTAGGAATCAATGGTGAGTTTATGAAGAGAGATAAATAGCAATGTCCCCCAAGGATCTGTACTGGGACCAGTACAACATCTTCATAAATGATCTAGAAAAGGGGGGGAACAGTGAGGTGGCCAGATTTGCAGATGATACAAAACTAAAGATCATGAAATCCAAAGCTGAATAGGCCCTCCTTGTTCCCAGATGTATAACCCTGTGTTGGGCTGTGTGAAAATGCATTTTGTTTGAATGGGCCCCATTTGCCAAACAAACTCTCCAGAACTCTCTGTATGACTGCCCTGTCCTCATCGTTATTTACCATTCTGCCAATCTTCGTGTCATCATACATTTTTATCAGCAGCAATTTTGTATTTACTTCCAAGTCATTGAAAAAATATTGAATAGCATCAGACCTAGTACTGATCCCTGCAGAGCCCCATTAGAAACACCCACATTCGATGAGCCCTTTGACAATTACTTTTTGAGATCTGTCAGTTAGCCATTAGCCTGTTCTCAATCCATTTAACCTGTGCTCCATTGATATTGTAGAGTGCTAATTTTTAATCCAAATGTCCTGCGGTACTTGTGTGCATAAACAGGGGAATCTCAAGTTGGAGGAGAGAGGTTGTTTTACCTCTGTATTTGGCACTGGTGCAACCACTGCTGGAATCCTGTGTCCAGTTCGGGTGTCTAACATTCAGGAAGGATGTTGATAAATTGCAGAGGGTTCAGAGAAGAGCCATAAGAATGATTAAAGGATAAGAACACATGCCTTGTAGTGATAGACTTTAGGAGCTCGGTCAATGTTGCTGAAAGAGGTTAAGGGTGGTTTGAGGAAAAGTCTATAAATACCCACCTGGGGAAAAAATCATTACAAATGGGCTCTTCAACCTAGCAGAGAAAGGTCTAACATGGTCCAATGGCTGGACGTTGAAACTAGACAAATTCAGACTGGAAAGAAGGCGTCCATTTTTAACAGTGAGAGGAATTAACCATTGGAACAATTGACCAAGGTCATGGTGGATTGATTCTCCATCACTGGCGATTTTTAAAATCAAGATTGGACATTTTAATAAAAGGTATGCACTGGGCATGATTGTGGGGAAGTTCTTTGGCCTGTGCTAGACAGGAAGGCCAGACTAGAAGATCACAGTGGGCCCATCTTGCCCTGGAATCTATGAAAAACAACACCTTACACAAGTCTAAGTTTGTCACATCTATGTTTGACATGGCCCATCTTCCATAAAACATTGTTAACCTGCTTTAAATATATTCCCGTCCTTTAATTCTTTATTGATTGAATCCCATATCAGTTTGTCCATTATTTCAGGCTAACTGGCCTATAAGAAGCCAGGCCAACCTCCCGTAGCTTTTTGAATATTGACAAAACATTAGCACACTTCCAGCCTTCTGGAATTCCCTCAGGAATCCTACATTGGTTAAAAAATTAATGTCAGTGGGCCAATAACCTCCTGAGCCAGCTCTTTGAGGACTCTTGGGTGGAGATGATCCGAGCCTGCTGATTGAAAAATACTTTTGTTTGGTTCCTGCATTCAGCTGGCATCAATCCAGCCTTTCCATCTCTCTAGGAGTCTCACTTACCTCAGATCTGGCGAGCCTGATCACAGCATAAAAGACAACAAAGAGCAGATAGAGGAGGAGTGAATTCATTTCCCCGGGCTCAGGCACTAAGACACTCTCAACACAGACACTCTCAAAACAGCAACAAGTACCCAGGCTACACCTGAGGGCAGGTTGCTGCTCTGGCATCAGGCAGGCGCTGATGTCATCTCTAGGTGACAATGGGGCTGCCCTCCTGCAATCTCCCTCTAGTCTGTGAGGTGTCAATGCTGTCCTTAGATCAGGAGATGGGATGGGGCAACCGCCCAAGTGGGCTGAGCTCAGAATAAGGCAGGAGAGAGGGCATCAGGTTTCCCAGGAAAACCCTGGGTCTTTTCCGAGCTCTAGGACTCTCAAGCCCTTAGGCAAGGGACATTTTTTCCCTACTTGTGGGAACTCCTAAAACCCCTGTGACTGAGGCAGAATCTCCCAGCCTGAAGTGAGAAGCAGCCCTGACGTGATTCTCTAGTGCTACCAGTGCAGTAAAACGTTCCTGGTATCGCCAGCCCAAGCATTCCAGCACCATGAGCTGGGCCCCACCAAAATCATGGGATTGGTTTCAAAATAATAAGATCTTCACAAAACATTCATCTGGGGAACTCTTCATTTGCCTTCTGGTGTCTGAGCCGCTAGGGTGCACTCAATTCATGTTCTCCAGCTTCTCTTTGCAACCATGAGGGCTTAAAATTGGCTAACAAATAAACTAAAAGAAAGAGCAGAGATTCTCAGGTAAATCACTTGACTCCAGCAGTGGGCGCTTTAAGAAAAGCACCCTATCTCATAAGATAATAAAGAGCCCTACCTCTTATCTAACATGTTCAATCAGTAGATCTCAAAGCCCTTTACAAAGGAGGTCTGTAGCATTAGTCCCCTTTTCGAGGTGGGAAATTGAGGCACAGAGAAGAGCAGTGACTTTCCCAAGGTCACCCAGCAAGACAGTAGCAGAGCCAGGACTAGCACGTAAGTCTCCTGAGTTCCATCTAGTGCTCTATCCACTAGGCCACAGTGCATTTGAAGTAAGGGGTCATAGTCAGTACATTCCTGTAGCGGTTATTTTGGGCTATTCCAATACCATTGTTATTGAAGTTACACATTTTGACCTGTGGTCTGTGCTGGTACAGGGGCATCCCTGTTAAAACGAGTTTCTCACAGCAGGTTGCATCTTTGTTCTTGTTAGGCCTGAACACAAGTTAACTGGACCATGTCTCCGATGTCCCCATGGGAAAGTTTAAAAGCCACTGAAGGCCTTGCAGTGCACTGACATACTGGGATTTTCAGAAAGCCTTTGGCAACGTCACTCAGCAAAGGCTCTTAAGCAAAGGAAGCTGTCATGGGATAAGAGGAAGGGTCCTCTCATGGATCAGTAACTGGCTGAACCATAGGAAACAAGGCGTAGGAATACTGCATGCAGATGTGGTCTCCCCATCTCCAAAAAGATATCTTGGAATTGGAAAAGGTTCAGAAAAGGGCAACAAAAATGATTAGGGGTGTGGAACAGCTTGCATAGGAGGAGAGATTAATAAGACTGGGACTTTTCATCTTAGAAAAGACAACTACAGGGGATATGATAGAGGTCTATAAAATCATGATTTGTGTGGAAAAAGTAAATAAGGAAGTGTTATTTACTCCTTCTCAGAACAGAAGAACTAGGGGTCACCACATGAAATGAATAGGCAGCAGGTCGAAAAGAAACAAAAGGAAGTATTTCATCACACAATGCACAGTCAACTCCTTTCCAAAGAATGTTGGGAAGGCCAAGACTATAAGAGGGTTCAAAAAAGAACTAGATAATTTCATGAAAGATAGGTCCATCAATGGCTATTAGCCAAGATGGGCAGGGATGCCCCACCATGCTCTGAGTGTCTCTAGGTTCTGTTTACCAGAAACTGGAAATGGATGACAGAGGATGGATCACCTGATGATTCCCTGTTCTGGTCATTCCCTCTGAAACACCTGGCATTGGCCACTGTCGGAAGACCGGATACTGGGCTAGATGGACCTTTGGTCTGACCCAGTGTGGCCATTCTTATGTTACAGCTGTTCAGCCTCCTTGATACCTGTGATGTCATAATCCTGCTCAGTTCTCCAGTCTTCCATGGAGTCTGGATGGAAAGACAGGGTAGATGTCACCTAGTGAGCTGGGCCTGTAAGAGAACCTGTGTTCAGGCAGAGAGGGGCTCCTGGGAGAGCAGAGTCAGGGCTCTGTTAAAGAGCCGGAGTCAAGGGCCTGGCCTGAGTGTAACCCACCAAACTTTGATTACACCCGTACCTGTAATAATTCCATTGTATTGCAGGGACAGTGAGCAGGTTCAGTCTGTTCTGGCAGTGGAACTCCCACCTGTGGAGAACAACACAAATCTTCAAATTGGGACAGTTGGGGATGCCAGTACCCTGAGTTGCTCCGATGTGGAGGAAAGACACCACAGTGTAGTAAAGCTGCTCAGACTAAAAAAAAAAAATCCTTTTGTTGATAAGACGACAATCTGTGGGTTAACTGAGACGCCTCATAAATCGAAACATGCTCTTATCATTACAGCAATACAGCACATACCAGTCAAAGAAAAATAACAGTATCTAACATACAGATTTCTTCAGTACTGAAAGGTACACGGGCCACTAATCCTATGCATTGAAAGCATGCGCTGCTTATTTGGCATTTATGTCCTCACACCCTCCTGAGCTGACCAAGCTGCAAGCACTCTGTTCTTTGAATAGGCTGGGATCCTTCTCCTGGCAGTTATCTGCTTGCTGCAGGTAGCCAAAGGAGGCCTGCGAACATCAGCCCTCGGGGCAGAGATCTTCAGCGCCCTTCCAATATGGCTGTCTCTCTCTGGGGCTGGCTGAACTGGCGGAACAGGTTGGCACCCTCTTTTTTTTTAAATTTGGGAGTGGAATTGGCCCTCCACCCTTGGAGATGCCCTACTGAGCATATGTGACCCAAAGCGCCCTCTAGTCACACTCTGCATGTGATGGTAATAATCTTTGTACGAAATATGCCTTGTGAGGTACCATTTGAAAACTAACAACTCTCTGGTCAATCAGATCATGATGCAACATTACATAGAGAGTTATGAGTTCCCCCTGTACGACATTACTTGTGAAAACCCGACAGCCCCTCCTAGGCAAACGCTGTTAAAGAGGTCTGTCCTAAACAAAGGAATGGGGGTTTAGATAAGCAGCAAACAGGGGCATTAAGACAGCAGGGGAAGGAGATGGTAGTGAACAGAGCAATTTACATCTCAGCAAATGCAAGTGGGGGGAGGGGGAGGGAGAAGAGCACGAATAATGTTGATAGACCTTGGTTGTTGGCAGGCAGGATCCAACCTGGGACTTCTGGAGCTTAGTGCATGAGCCTCAACTGCATGAACTAAGAGCCAACCAGCTGTTAGCGAGGGCTGTAGACAGTGATGAGCTGCCAAAATCTTAACAACGGGTTCCCTATAAAAAGTTCTGATTTAAGGGATGTGCGACAGCATGTATTTTTTGTACCAATAGGGTTACCATACGTCCTTATTTTCCCAGGAGGTGATTAAGAACCGAAAAGCCTGACATGTCCAGGAAAATACAGATGTATTTTAACCCTACCTAAAGTTCTTTTTTAAAAAGATGGGGCTGAACTAGAAATGAGCTCCGTTTCACATGTGTGGGTGGTGATCAGGGACAGTCTCAATTTTTGGGTCTTTTTCTTATATAGGCTCCTATTACCCCTCACCCCCGTCCCGATTTTTCACACTTGCTGTCTGGTCACTCTAGGGTGTGCACATGTGTGGGTCCCAGCTGCTCCCTGCCCCCCCTCATTGAAGCAGGTGTGCAGGGTTACTGCCCTGGGAACTGCAGGGCACCAGTGGATGTGGGGCTGGCTGCAGATAGGGGCGTGGGGCAGGGCTGGCTGGAGGCAGGGAGTGACACGGGCTGGCTGTGGGCAGGTGATGCAGACGGGCGGGCTGCGGGCGGCTGTGGGCAGGGGGTGGCTGCGGGCGGCTGTGGGCAGGGGGTGGCTGCGGGCAGGGGGTGGCTGTAGCAGGGGCTGCAGGCAGAGGCTGGCTGCGGGCAGAGGCTGGCTGTGGCAAGGGCTGGCTGCGGGCAGAGGGCGGCTGTGGGCAGAGGGCTGGCTGCGGGTGGCTGTGGGCAGGGGGTGGGGCAGAGGGCGGCTGTGGACAGGGGCTGGCTGCGGGTGGCTGGGGCAGGGGCTGGCTGCGGGCAGAGGAGGCTGTGGGCAGGGGCTGGCTGGGGGTGGCTGTGGGCAGGGGCTGGCTGCGGGCAGGGGCGGCTGTGGGCAGGGGCTGGCTGGGGGTGGCTGTGGGCAGGGGCTGGCTGTGGGCGGCTGTGGGCAGGGGGGCAGCTGTGGGCATGGGGTGGGGCAGGGGGGTGGCTGTGGGCAGGTGGGTGGCTGCAGGCAGGGGTGGCTGGGGGTGGCTGGGGCAGGGGCTGGCTGCGGGCAGAGGCGGCTGTGGGCAGGGGCTGGCTGGGGGCAGGGGGCTGGCAGGGGTGGGGCAGGGGCTGGCTGGGGTGGCTGGGGGCAGGGGCTGGCTGGGGCAGGGGCTGGCAGGGGTGGGGCAGGGGCTGGCTGGGGGGCAGGGGCTGGCTGTGGGCAGGTGGTGGGGCAGGGGCTGGCGGTGGGCAGGGGCGGGCAGGGGCTGGCTGCGGGTGGCTATGGGTGGCTGTGGGCAGGGGAGGCGGGGAGGGGCGGGGGGCCGGGGAGGCGGGGGAGGGGCGCAGATACTCACACGGGGGGAGGGGCTGGGAGCAGCAGGACGCAGCCTGGGACTCAGCAGGAGCCCCAGGGCCAGAGGTCCAAAGAGCAGGAGCAGCAACAGGGCCAGGAGGCAGCTCACATGGCTCTCGCAGCGCAGCGCCCCCCGGCGGCCGGGAGGAGGAATTACAGGCTTCCCAGGCAGAGCCCATCAAAGCTTCCCTCGCAGGGAAGCTAGTTAACAAGCGGTTCTAAAACCGCTTCTAAATTTAACAACGGGTTCGCGCGAACCGGTGCGAACCGGCTCCAGCTCACCCCTGGCTGTAGAGCAGACTCATTGAACTGCCTCTAAATGGTCTCGGTGCCACTAGATAGGACAGAGCACCACCCCCAGGAGGTGTGTGGGTTACAGACTTCCCCTCGCTGAGGAAGCACGTCCCGAGCTCAGAGACTTCCCGGTTGAAATCCCAGACGAGCCCCCACTTGTAACATTGACAGACCCCGGTTGGTGGCGAGAGGGATTGAACCTAGAACTTACTGCATGAATCTCTACCGCATGAGCTAAAAGGCTGCAGCACAGGCTCATTTTATCTCCCTCTCATTAAGTGGGCTTGGTGCCACTTGACAGGACAGGACACCACACCCAGGAGGTGTGTGGGTTACACACGGAGCCTTCACCACCAGACTTCAGGTCGCCTTCTTCACAGCTTGGATAAACTTTGCTTTGAGGGGATCCTTTAGAACCGTGGCTCTCAACCTTTTCTGTTGTGTATTTGGTTGTCATGGTTTTTGTTCCTATGGCAACGGAGTTTGTTTATTAGGGGATAGCCCGGCCAGCTTTGGCCGGTTGAGTGAGCTCTGTGTCTGTAAATAAAATGGTAGTTTTGTTAGCTGACTGGCCTCAAGTGATTTCTTCCTAAACCGGCTGCCCCCAAGGATATAACATTTTCAGTCTACTGTGCCCCTTTCAGGAGTCTGATTTGTCTTGTGTAGCCCCAAGTTTCACCTCAATTAGAAACGACTTGTTTACAAAATCAGATCTAAAATACAGATGTGTCACAGCACACTCTTACTGACAAATGGATGACTTTCTCCTTTTGTCGGTATGAAATTTTAACCTGTACTTATTTCATTAGTGCTTGTTATGTAGCCTTCTGTAAAACTAGGCAAATATCGACAGGAGTTGATGTGCTCCCTAGAAGACCCCTGTGTACCCCGTGCCCCTGGTTGACAACCACTGCTTTAGAAGAATCAGCTTCCAAGACTCAATGGACTAGAAAAGAAAGAGGCAGACAACCCCACATTCTTTCACCTAAGAAAACAAAAGCACCAGCACCTTTGGGCCCCTGGAAGAGAGCCTGAGCAAGGGGAGAGCCAGTCACCATTTTGCTGGGAGACTGTGGCTGAGAGAAACCATCTTTTTCGTTTGGGTGCAGCAAAATCAAATACTTTATTATTTCTCCAGTAATTACAATGGAGGGAGAGAGTGCCATAGGACACAGGTTCGCCCCAGTCCTGGACAGGTCTCTCAACTGGTAAACAATTACAGCAAGCTTTATACCTTTGTTACAGACAATTTCTAGCAATAATACAGACGGTAAAAAGCAACAAATACATTTTGTTTATACATAAGCTTTTCTGCTATCTTATTTGTCTCACTCCTAAGAAACAGCAAGACTGCATATTCGGTTATCTGAATTGCAAGGTCGTAATAACTTTTCACACAGTTCTTTCCATATGACTCACACTATCCTTGCTTCTACAAATCTCACGTCATTAGGGTCACAGCTAGCCTAACTCTTGCTAACTGTCTGACATGCATTAACATTCCCTTCAAATCCTTGTTAATTCTTTCCCTGCTTCCACAGATAGATAGCTGGGTTTGTGATGACCGGGAGAACCGTATGGTGACTTGCCTGCCTGGTGCGATGGTTGCGGATCTCTCAAGGCATCTAGACCGACTTATGTGTAGTGCTGAGGAGGAGCCGGTGGTCGTGGTACATGTAGGCTTGCTGCCTATTAGTTTCATTTGGTGGCCCTTTGTTCTTGTATTATGAGAAGGAGTAAATAACACTTCCTAATTTGCTTTCTCTCTACCACTCATGATTTTATAGACCTCTGTCATATCCCCCCTTAGTCACCTCTTTTCCAAGCTGAAAAGTCCCAGTCTTATTAATCTCTCCTCATGCAGAAGCTGTTCAATACCCCAATCATTCTTGTTGCCCTTTTCTAAACCTTTTCCAATTCCAATAGATCTTTTTTGAGGTGGGGCGACCACATCTGCACACAGTATTCAAGGACAGGCCCTGGTTGAACCTGTGCTAGCAGGGAGCTGGAGAGGGTCCTAGACCAGTTGTGGAGGCACAGGGATTGTGGGTGGGTGGGCTGAGCTCCCAGTGGATCACTGAGATCTGTGCAGAACTTTGGGGATCCTGGGTCCTTGGCCCCCCTTTACATTCAGAGAGAAGAAAGGGACCTCCCCTCCTTGAAAAATCTGAGGGAAATTTTCATATACGGAGCCTTGTGGAATCTCCCTGGCCTGCCCTGAAACTTGGGTTTCTAATGCAGGAAAGGGGGCTGCTGGGGAAAAATCTGGGCCTATATTATAATAATTATTATTTATGATATTTTATTATATTTTATTTCAGTGAGATCACAGCTGTGACAACATCATCGTTACCACTCGGCCACCCCCAAGGTTTCCTTGTGACTGATTGGAACCATAAGGAATAGAGCCTGCAGCAGGGCTGCCACTGCAGTCCAGCTGGATAGCATCACCCCACATCCCCTGTGATTTGGCTTCCTGCAGTTTGCCCATGGCTGTCACAGGGGTTACAGCTGGTGCACACTGAGCCAAGCAGCTGAGGTTCCCTGATGGCCAAGTGGCCCCCAAAGGAATGTGCAGACAGGCTTCATAAAGACAGTAGCCTCCCTGTCTGAACAGATGCTGCCTGCTGCCCAGGCAGCCTCTCCGATGACTCCTTGTCCTTTAAGGTGAAGATCTCTGGTGTCAGCGGCTCCCCTTCTAGCAGGAATTGGGTACGTTGGCAGGTTTCACTGTCTTTAAAATACAAAGTAAAAGGTAAAGGCTGCAAACTGTTTCCATTTGCAGATGTTCTGTACAGCAGCCGAGAACTGAGCTGGGCTATTGGGGTGACTCAGTGACAGGGCTGGAGAGCAGGCAGCGCTAGGTAGCTTGAGAACCCCTCACCTACATCTGCCGAAGTTCTGCATTGGGCTGTTAAAGTTACACACAAATCTGACATTCAAAGCGAGCTCGGAGTGTTAAAACCCCAATACTCCGCGTCAGGATTTCTGAATGGGTCCGATTTCTAGAGGTGCCATGTGCTCTGGGCCCGATTCTGCCAGGGGCTGAGCCAGAGGAGACCCCAAGGCATATCAGTGACTAGTTCCCAAATCACCTCAGGTTTAGATGATGCAGGAAATTTAATCAGCAAATACATTTTCAACAGATTTATTGTCCGGCTCAGTTTTGAAGGCAGGAGAATTCAGAGCTGCGTTGCTCTGTGGTAACAGGTCCGATAGGGCATATTTCTGTTTCCTGATGGTCTGAAGGCTCCCACATTTCTCCCCTGTAAATACTCCTCAGAGTTCCAGGGCTACCGGCATCTCTGCCCCCCCCCCCAGTCTCCGAGTGCCAGATGTCAGGCCTCCTACCCTGCCTTTTCATGGGGTGGAATCTCACAATTTTCCCACCCTTGACTGGGCCCTGGGCTACCGTATACTGTGGATCATCTGTGCTTACCCAGCAGATCTGGCTAGGTTTGGTATCCGTGGTTGACATGTGTGCATGAAAGTTCAGATGTGTAAATCTTATGACAGAATATTTCATTGCAATACAAATATCACAAACCAACCTTTCGTGAAATGAATGCATGCCCAAAGACAGCAGCAGAGTTCTTGGCATTGTTGCAGGAAGGAGCAGTGGTAACTTACCTGCTTAATGGCTTTTGCTTTAGAAAGTATTTCTGAAGTACTCCACATACTGTGTGCAAAGGTTTTGTGTTATTTAGCTGTTTCTAACACTTACATTTAGGGTCATGAACATAATTTCCTCTGTGTTACCTGTGAAAGACTTTTGCAAAAGTCCTGAGAGAACAGAACTGCTGGTCTGTGTTTCAGCAAAGAGTAGAGCTGAGGTGCAGGAAAGGGGTGTATTATACTGTCTTTGATGCAATTTACACCCATCACCTTTACAAGAACATGGCTGAAGTAACTTGCACACTCAGCTGGATATTAGTGCTAACACAGTTTTTCCACTATTCACCCATTTGTGACACCAACCCCTCCCTCCCGCAGCTGAAGTAACTGTCTGTGACATTGACAAGGCAAAGCACATCAGCTTCTCTTGGAATTTTTCAAGGTCAGAATGTACCATTGGGAGCATATGGTAAGGGAAAGTTAATAGAGCCTGGTTCTGATCGAATGTAAATCTGGAGTGGTGCCACTGAAATCAATATAATTGAACTAAGAATCTGGCCCTAACTATTTGTCCCATGTGCTGCAAAGAGGCAGTGGCATAATCTGGATTCTCAGGAGTGAAGAAAAAATTATATCTATAGAATCATAGAACTGGAAGGGACCTTGAGAGGTCATCTAGTCCAGTCCTCTGCACTTGTAGCAGGACTAAGTATTATATAGACCATTCCTGACTGGTGTTTGCCTAACCTGCTCTTAAAAGTCTCCAATGATGAAGAATCCACAATCACTCTAGGCAGTTTATTCCAGTGCTTAACCACCCTGACAGTTAGTTTTTCCTAATGTCCAACTTAGGAAAATTGCAGCCTCCCTTGCTGCAATTTAAGCCCATTGCTTCTTGTCCTATCATCAGAGGTTAAGGAAAACTATTTTTCTTCCTCCTCCTTGTAACAACCTTTTACACACTTGAAAATTTGTATCATGTCCCTTCTCAGTCTTCTCTTCTCCAGATTAAACAAACCCAATCTTCCTTCATAGGTCATGTTTTCTAGACCTTTAATAATTTTTGTTACTCTTCTCTGGAATTTCTCCAATTTGTCCACATCTTTCCTGAAATGTGGCAACCAGAACTGAACACAATACTCCAGCTGAGGCCCAATCAGTGCAGAGTAGAGCGGAAGAATTACTTGCCATGTCTTGCTTACAACACTCCTGCTAATACATCTCAGAATGATGTTTGCTTTTTTTGCAACATCATTACATTGTTAACTCATATACAGTTTGTGACCCACTATGGCCCCCAGATCCTTTCTGCAGTACTCCTTCCTTCATTTCCCATTTTGTATGGCCTGGTCTACACTACGCGTTTAAACCGATTTTAGGAGCATTAAACCGATTTAACGCCACACCCGTCCACACTAAGAGGCCCTTTATATCGATATAAAGGGCTCTTTAAACCGGTTTCTGTACTCCTTCCTAACGAGAGGAGTAGCGCTAATATCGGTATTACCATATCGGATTAGGGTTAGTGTGGCCGCAAATCGACGGTATTGGCCTCCGGGCGGTATCCCACAGTGCACCACTGTGACCGCTCTGGACAGCAATCTGAACTCGGATGCAGTGGCCAGGTAGACAGGAAAAGCCCTGCGAACTTTTGAATATCATTTCCTGTTTGCCCAGCGTGGAGCTCCGATCAGCACGGGTGGCGATGCAGTCCCAAATCCAAATCCAAAAAGAGCTCCAGCATGGACCGTACGGATGTGATCGCTGTATGGGCAGACAAATCTGTTCTATCAGAGCTCCGTTACAGAAGACGAAATTCCAAAGCATTTAAAAAAAATCTCCAGACAGAGGCCACAGCAGGGACTTAGCACACTGCTGCGTGACAAGCGTAACGGAAAGCCAAAGAATCAAATGGACGCTCATGGAGGGAGGGAGGGAGGGGGGACTGAGGACTCAAGCTATCCCACAGTTCCTGCAGTCTCCGAAAAGCATTTGCATTCTTGGCTGAGCTCCCAGTGCCTGTAGGGTCAAACACATTGTCCGGGGTGGTTCAGGGCATAGCTCGTCAATTTCCCCCCCCGCCCCGAAGTAAAAGGGAAAAAAATCGTCTCTTGACTTTTTTAAATGTCACCCTATGTCTACTGAATGCTGCTGGTAGACATGATGCTGCGGCAGTGACCTGCAGCATCCTCGCCCCCCCTCCCTGGTGGCAGATAGTACAATATGACTGATATCCATCGTCATCATCAGCCTTGTGGCAGACAGTACAGTGCAGAAGGACTGGTATCCGTCCTCATCATCAGCCCGTGAGTGCTCCTGGCTGGCCTCATGTGAGGTCGGCCGGGGGCGCCTAGGTAAAAAACTCCTGGTCATTCCCAGTAGATGGTACAGAACGGCTGGTAACCGTCTTCATCATAGCAACAGCGGGCTGAGCTCCATCAGCCCCCGCCCTTCAGGTGTAAAGAAAAGATTCTGTACTGCCTGGACTATCATAGCAGTGGGATGCTGGGCTCCTCTCCCCCACACTGCTTAATGTCCTGTCTGGACTATCATAGCAGCTGGAGGCTGCCTTCCCCTCATTTTATCTGACTAACAAGTCACTGTTTCTTTTTCCTGCATTCTTTATTACTTCATCACACAAATGGGGGGACACTGCAACGGTAGCCCAGGAAGGCTAGGGGAGGAGGGGTTGTTGCAGGGGCACCCCCTGTGAATGGCATGCAGCTCATAATTTCTGCAGGATCTGACAGGGAGCGGCTGTGCTCTCTGGTTCTCTGATACACTGGTTCTCTACTACACTTGCCCCATATTCTAGGCAGGACTGATTCTATTTTTAGATACCATAAAGGAGGGATTGACTCAGGGAGTCATTCCCATTTTTGTCTTTGTGCCCCGGCCGACCTCAGCCAGGGGCACCCATGACAGCAGCAGACAGTACAGTACAGAAGGACTGGTAACCGTCATCTCATTGCCAATTTACAATGGCAGCAGACGGGATAGAACGACTGATAACAGTCTCTGCTATCATGCAAAAGCAAATGAATGCTGCTGTGTACCGCTGCTGTATCGCCTCTGTCAGTGGCATCTAGTACACATACGGTGACAGTGACAAAAGGCAAAACAGGCTCCATGGTTGCCATGCTATGGCGTCTGCCAGGGCAATCCAGGGAAAAAGGGCGCGAAATGATTGTCTGCCATTGCTTTCCCAGAGGAAGGAATGACTGACAACTGACAACATCTGAGAATTTAAGCTCTTCTTTGTGCCCGGATCTCATGCACTTTGTATTCTGCTGGAACTACTGAATCTCTTAACAGAAATACTATGTGTGGTGGGGGTGGGGAGGTTAAGGGGGACACACTCTCTCTCTCACACTTTTGAGCCTTGTTTTTTCAGAATTTCCCAAATATAAACAAGGCTAATGAGTAGGGCCCTACCAAATTCACAGTCTGTTTTGGTCAATTTCACAGTCATAGAACTTAAAAAATCGTAAATTTCATGATATCAGCTATTTAAATCTGAAATGTCATGGTGTTGTAATTGTCGGGGTCCTGACCCATAAAGGAGTTGTGGGGGGTTTGCAAGGTTATTATAGGGGGTGTTGTGGTGCTGCTACCCTTACTTCTGTGCTGCTGCTGGCGGCAGCGCTGCCTTCAGAACTGGGCATCTGGAGAGCAGTGGCTGCTGGCCGGGAGCCCAGCTCTGAAGGCAGTGCCACTGCCAGCAGCAGCGCAGAAGGAAGGAGGGCACGGTATGGGATTACTACTCTTACTTCTGCGCTGCTGCCTGCAGAGCTGGACCCTCAGCCAGCAGCCGCCACTTTCCAGCTGCCCAGCTCTGAAGGCAGCAGTGCAGATGTAAGGGTGGCCTGGTATGCATTGATAACCTTACTTCTGGGCTGCTGCTGGTGGAGTGCTGCCTTCAGAGCTGAGTGCCCGGCCAACAGCCGCCGCTCTCTGGCTGCCCAGCTCTGAAGGCAGCAGACAAGTAAGGGTGGCAATACTGCGACCCCCCCCTAAAATAACCTTGTGACCCCCGGCAACTCCCTGTTGGGTCAGGACCCCCAATTTGAGAAATACTAGTCTCCCCTGTGAAATCTGTATGGTATTGGGTGAAAGCACAGAAAAGATCAGATTTCATGGGGGGACAACAGATTTCACAGTCCATGACGCGTTTTTCATGGCCATCAAGTTGGTAGGGCCCTACTTATGAGTTTGTTTGGTAAGGGGCGCTCTCTCTCGCTCTTTCTCTTTCTCTCTCTCTCGCCTTGTTTATACCAGGGAAATTCAGAAAAAATGTCTCCTGGTGGCTGGCCCAGTCCAGTTCCACTGGTGCTAGCCATGCTGGGAGCCCGGCAGCCATCCACCCCCAGTGTTTGATATGCTGTGTATTCCAGGTGAATTGCCAGCCAGTGCTGGACATGGCATACGATGCTTTTGATGACCAGTATATTGGCTGCACAGAAGTAATGGAAAATATAATCAAGTCTAAACTACTGTGGCAAGAGACATCAACGCACAAGGTGTTTAGCAAAAGCTGGGAAGCTGCGAAGAAACAATGGAATAATAATAAGAAAAACCTCTCTCTGCCTGTAGGGCTTAAGGATGAGAATGGAATAGCAGTCCTGACCTATACCAGAGGAGGTAAGATACCTTTGTACCAGGAGTTCAACAAAGCTGAGAGAGGCTGGTAAATCCCAAGCTTATTATCTCAAATATTTCCCATTCAAAGCCCTTCATTTTTATTTGACCAGAGCGTTGCAGCTCCTGAAGAGAGACTGTGCTGAGATGTATGAGAGGGAGGTGTACTGGGGGGACTGTTCTCTCTATGAACCCAATGAGATAGGTGACATGGTCCGGTTTGGGACATTTACCTCTTCATCTTTAAACAGGAGCGTAGCTCAGAGATTTGCCTCAGGCACATTCTTCACCATCCAGACATGCTTCGGGGTCCCCATTGCAGACTTCTCTTATATCCGAGGAGAGGCAGAAGTGCTGATTCCAGTCTATGAGATATTTAGGGTGTCCCGCATCACCAAGGACAAGAACGGTGGCAACATGTTTGTCCTCCACAGCACAAACCAGACCTTCAGCTGCTACAACTGCGCCTACATAGAAGGTCAGTAGGAGACTTTGGGTCCAATTCTCCCCACCCTGGGTTGTCACTTCAGTGGTGTCATCTCTTGGGGTATTTTTATCACAAGTCTCATGCTAGTTGGGTTTCTTCTTAAAGTCCCTGCTCCTGGAATCAGGTCATTCTGGGACAATCTCCGCTGGTGCAAAAAGGCTGCGACCTGGCTGGTGGCGGCCAGCAGATAATTTCTCTTGCTGGTGTAAAGGCAGCATAAGATGCTCCTGTGTCAATGGCTCCCACTCCACATCTGCTGGGCGGGTGGGGTTTCTGAGGGCAGGGTGGGGGCAGGGGAGAGAAGAACAAGCGTGGGGGGTGATGAATGTCCCTCAGTCGTCACTAAGCCATCTCCCATTCTGGTGCTAGGCAGGCTGGGAGAGAGGCTGGAGATGTTTAGAATTGACTGGGCAATTCATGAAGGGGCCTTTCTAACTCCAGGAGCCAGGCTGGGAAGAGATTTGTTACTGCCTGGGCAAGAAGAAGAAAGTTGTGATCTGTATTCTAGTAGTGCACAGCGTGAGATCAGGGCCCGGTTGTGCTATAAAACACAGAGCCTTGCTCTGAACAGCTCTCAGTCTAAATGGACAAAACAGACAACAGGGGGGAGAAAGGAAGGATCCTTGCTCCTCTGTTACCAATGGGAAATGGAAGCACCGGCTAGATGAAGTGGCCTAGCCATGATCACCCAGGGAGTTTGCTGCAGGGCCAGGGACAGAACCCAGATCTTCTGAGCACCCGCCCATGGTCTAGTCACACGCCCATTTTTCTGTTTGTCTGCTGGGCTAATGAAGCGAGTCGATGCTGCAGCACGTGGTGACATCCCTTCGACGGGGTTAGACGGGAACCCCTCCACGTGGCTTTTTCTGCTGTCCCAAAAGGCATTGCGGTTCTCCTCATATACACGGCAGCAGTAATCCCCTGCTCTCCTACCACACCTTCCTTGCAAGGATTCAGCGCATCCCGGCAGCACCCCGGGGATGTAGGC
Source organism: Mauremys reevesii (assembly GCF_016161935.1). NCBI lineage: Eukaryota > Metazoa > Chordata > Testudines > Geoemydidae > Mauremys > Mauremys reevesii. The sequence continues at coordinate 12,699,309 of NC_052623.1, forward strand.
AGAACCCACGTTGCACAGGTGGGGGAACGGCAGGTCGCTAATCAATGGCAGAGATGGTGACTCCCAGCCTCATGAAACAATAACCCTTCCTCAGCGGGTGAGCTGTTCCTTATACCCCTGCAAAGAGATGTGGGCGCTTCCCGTATCGTCAGCGTGCTGCTCTCCAGCGTCCGGCTTGTTCTAGCTCTCACCTACCGAGTGAACCCCAGTGACCATTTTACTGTGACTGCAACCCAGCAGGCTGGCAGGGGAGCTGCCGTTGCTGGGGCGTTCTGTCCCAGGGGGTTTCCCAATGAGGTCACTAAGGAGGCTGAATCGAGGGCCACCCAGAGGATTCAGGGGGCCTGGGGCAAAGCAATTTCGGGGGCCCCTTCCATAAGAAAAATTGCAATACTATAGAATACTGTATTCTCGTGGGGGCCCCTGCAGGGCCCGGGGCAAATTGCCCCATTTGCCCCCCACGGACGGCCCTGGCTGAGTCAGACTGCAATTAACACAGGCCTTCTCTTTGCGTTCCAGGAAAGAAAGGGCGACGGTGTCCCTAGCGCTGCGAAGGGTTTCACGCAGAATCTGACATCCGGAGCACTTCGGCCTGGATATGCTGAAGCAGAAACCATGTGAAATGTTTGTTTTGCTCTTTTTCGGTCCCTTGTGCAGCCCACTTATGTTCCAAGATGCTATTAAACAGCCAGGGCTTGATGGGTAGTAAGCTGATCCTCCCCAGCTTGGGAACTTGCAGCCTGCCAATGATTTGTCAGCAGATCACCACTAGAGGGCATGGGAAATCTTCCGCTGGATTTGCTTGCTGCATTTACAGACAAAGCCTCCTACTTGGCAGTATTTACTATGCGTCCATCCCATGTTATAGTTAACTCTCAACCCCGCTTTGTGTCATCTGGGCTGCAGATATGAGCAGCTGCTGTGCTGAGCTGATGTTTGATGCCACTTATTTAATAAATTTGCTATAATTAATGAGAAGTACAGGGTCCTGACACCCTATTTTGTCACAAGTTCTAACTAGACTGCTGTGTAGGTAGCAGCCTCCCCCCCACAGTCTCTTGGGGCAGGCCCCAAAAGGGGACTGGTGGGTGGAATAGCCCATCCATCATTGCCTGGTCCATGAACTAAGCCTAATTTACAACACACCGATTCTGGTTCATCCATGTTCAGTCCCACGCTTTTCTTGTTTACCAGGCATGAGCTTCACACGGCCCTTGAATTACATTAGGAGATTTTTTTGTTTGGACTAATTTGGCGCGTGCCCCTTTGACAACTTTTCCCATTAACATTTGTTGATCTCAATTGTTCTTACATCTCTTGACCTTTCTCACAGTTCAGCTCACAATCTAGGTAAATTTCTAAGCCCAAGTATCGCAACATGTGTCAGCCCCCTGTTATCAATGCCACAGAGCTCACTCAGAATGACAGGGCCAGATTCTATCGATCGTAAGGTCTCCTCCTGCTGCTCATCACTGCAGTACGTGAGCGCATCCCTCATAAAAGTGAGGTAACAGTGACGTCCCTAGTGGCTTTCATGGAGGCTCTGTCTGTTCTCCATCTGCTGCTCTAGCTCACACCTTCACAGATTTGAAGGCCAGAAGGGAGCATTTGATCAGACTCTGACCTGTGCCACTACATACAGAGTCTCACCCCGTGATTCCTGCATTGAGGCCAATCACCTCTCTTCGAGCTACAGCATGTCTTTAAGAGAAACACCCAGGCTTCATTTAAATGGAGAATCCGCCATGGCCTGTGGCAAACTGGTCCAAAGGTTAATTGCTCTCCCTGTTAAAATGTGTCTTCTTTTCTGTTGGACCTTTGCTAACGTCAGCTTCTAACCAGTGGGTCTCATCGCACCTTTGTCTGCTAGATTAAATCCGGTAGTTTGATGGGCTGTGTTTATGAAAACATTGATCAAATTTGGAGCATGGAAGGGAGAAAAAAACCCATCCAGAATAAACTTTGAAGGTGACTCTCAAAAGGAAAATAAGCAGCAGAACAAACCCTTTGTCATGGAGAAAGAAGGGGGGGGGTTATCCTTCACCCCTTCATTGGCAAAGGTTTTTCCTGCTTTAGTTTTATGTTGGAAATTCAGGTCCTGGCTGCAGGAGATCTGGAAGTTCTTTGAGCTGGGTGCCCCCAATTCCATCTAAAGTCATTGGGGGATGTAATAAAAGAGCCCAAAGGTTTGATTTTTCTACACCTATTTAACTCAAATGTCTGACAGACACTTGGGAGAAAAACTCTCCGTGTGAAAACCCTGATGCCCTTTCACTGAGGGATGAAAATACTCCCACTGTAGTTCTCCCCTCCTCCAAGGAGTTCTCTAGCAACAACAACAACAAAAAGGCTTGATATTCTCCACATTTCTGAAGCACAAAACGAACCAACCAGAATTTTAAAAGATTCAGGTCCCCTTTGTCTATCTTAAAGACGTGAAAGACAAACAAAATACAAACACAGTTTGTTTCCCCCTTTGCAAGTCACCTTAAACCCAATAGCAGCAGAAAAGGTGTGAACTCAGTTCCTGCCCACCCCTCTCATCTTTAGTGAAGTGTGAAGCCAGTAGCCCTCAGCCCCTAGTAGCCACATCCTTCTCAATTCAGTGGAAATGAAAACTATTAGAGTGGGGTGACAAGTCAGCATTAGCCACAGACCTCCTGGAGGACCTATCCTCGGAGGCAAGCGGTGGCAGTGCTGCTGCTCACAAGGCAGTGACACAGACACTCACCTGGGGTCTATTACTTTTAAACGTTTAAGAAACTTTAGCTCTGCCATCGCTTGGTAACAAAGGCCCAGAGCCCCAAACTTATTTAGGCTCCTAACTTCCATTGGAATCTGTGGAAATTAGGAATTGAAATACTTTTGAGGGTCTGGGCCAAAGTTTTTTTCTCTCTGGGAATTCTCCCCCCATTTTCTTTTAACACACCCTGGGCCTCAACACAAACAGAAATGGGAATGGAGGGTGGGAGAGAAGCCTAAAATGTCATGGAAACCTGTCAAAAATACATGGTGATGAATACTATCAAGGTTTATACTACTACTCTGCCTCTGAGTTTGTGAGGGACCAGCAGCCCCCTCACATAAGGTACTATTCAATATATTTACATGGTGTCACCTTAAATAAATAACATATAGAAAAACATCTGCTGTATTATGTGTTAAGTGCTGTTGAATGTCGTTGCTGTGGTAACACTGTCTAGGCTGCTAAGCTATTACACCTGCTCAGTGCTGCTGTTCAAGTAGGTAGGGACAAAATAAAGTCCAAGGCACAAAACAAGATTAAACTAGCTAGAGACATAAAGAAAAAAAAGAAAACAGTCTATAAATATATTAGAAGCCAGGGAAAGACCGATGACAGGGTAGGCCCGTTACTCAATGAGCGGGGTGGAAATGGAAGAAATGCTAAATGACTTATTTGTTTCAGTTTTCACTAAAAAGGTGAGTAGCAATTGAACATCTAACATAGTGAATGCACGTGAAAAAGAGGTAGGATCAGAGGCTAAAATAGGGAAAGAACAAGTTAAAAATTACTTAGACAAGTTAAATATATTGAAGTCAACAGGGCCTGATGAAAAGCATCCTAGAATATTCAAGGAGCCGGCTAAAGAGATATCTGAGCCACTAGTGATTATTTCTAAAAACTCATGGAAGATGGGAGAGATTCCAGAGGACTGGAAAAGGGCAAATATAGTGCCCATCTATAAAAAGGAGAATAAGGACGACCTAGGGAATTACAGACCAGTTGGCTTATCTTCAGTACCCGGAAAGATAATGAAACAACTAATTAAGCAATCAATTTGCAAACACTTAAAAGATAAGAACGTGATAAGTAACAGTCAGCATGGATATGTCAAGAACAAATTGTGTCAAATGAACCTAATCTATTTCTTTGAAAGGGTAAGAAGCCTTGTGGATGGGAGGAGATGGTAGATGTGGTATATCTTGACCTTAGTAAAGCTTTTGATACTGTCTCACTTGACCTTCTCATAAACAAACTAGAGAAATACAACCTAGATGGAGCTATGATAAGGTGAGGGCATAACTGGTTGGAAAACCATTCCCACAGAGTAGTTGTCAGTGGTTCACAGTCAACCTGGAAGGCCATAACCAGTGGGGTCCCGCAGGGATCAGTTCTGGGTCTGGTTCTGTTCAATATCTTCATAACCTTATTGAGGTTGCAGGAACAAACCATCCCGATGTGTAGGAAGAAAAGTAAATATGGCAGGCGACCAGCTTGGCTTAACAGTGAAATCCTTGCTCGTCTTAAACACAAAAGAACAGCTTACAAGAAGTGGAAGATTGGACAAATAACCAGGGAGGAGTATAAAAGTATTGTTCAGGCATGCAGGTGTGAAATCAGGAAGGCCAAATCACACTTGGAGTTGCAGCTAGCCGGAGATGTTAGGAGTAACAAGAAGGGTTTCTTTAGGTATGTTAGCAACAGGAAGAAAGTCAAGGAAATTGTGGGCCCCTTGCTGAATGAGGGAGGGAACCTAGTGACAGAGGATGTGGAGAAAGCTAGTGTACTCAATGCTTTTTTTGCCTCTGTCTTCACAGACAAGGTCAGCTCCCAGACAGCTGCACTCTGCAGCACGGTATGGGGAGGAGGTGACCAGCTCTCTGTGGAGAAAGAAGTAGTTCGGGGCTATTTAGGAAAGCTGGACGAGCACAAGTCCATGGGGCCGGATGCGCTGCATCCGAGGGTGCTAAAGGAGTTGGCTGATGAGATTGCAGAGCCATTGGCCATTATCTTTGAAAAATCATGGCGATCGGGGGAGGTCCCGGATGACTGGAAAAAAGCTAATGTAGTGGCCATCTTTAAAAAAGGGAAGAAGGAAGATCCAGGGAACTACAGGCCAGTCAGTCTCACCTCAGTCCCTGGAAAAATCATGGAACAGGTCCTCAAGGAATCAATCCTGAACCACTTAAAGGAGGGGAAAGTGATCAGGAACAGTCAGCATGGATTCATCAAGGGCAAGTCATGCCTGACTAACCTAATTGCCTTCTACGACGAGATAACCGGCTCTGTGGATGAGGGGAAAGCAGTGGATGTGCTATTTCTGGACTTTAGCAAAGCTTTTGATACAGTCTCCCACAGTATTCTTGCCAGCAAGTTAAAGAAGTATGGGCTGGATGAATGGATGGTAAGGTGGATAGAAAACTGTCTAGATAGTCGGGCTCAACGTGTAGTGATCAATGGTTCCATGTCTAGTTGGCAGCCGGTATCAAGTGGAGTGCCCCAAGGGTCGGTGCTGGGGCCGGTTTTATTCAATATCTTCATTAACGTACTGGAGGATGGTGTGGACTGCACCCTTTCAAATCTGTGGGGGAAGGTTGTTTGTTTTTGTCCTTTGTGTGTTCTCTCTGGATCAGCGAGGAACTAGGGCAGTGAAAATACATCTCCCTAAACCATATCTGAACTAAGCATCCAATGGTACAGAAATAGTAAGTAATAGCAAGGAAATACATTAGATTATCTTTTGTTTTAGCTTGTGAATTTTCCCTGTGGTAAGAGGGAGGTTTATCCCTTCAAGTTTTGCCTAGAGGGGAAATCCTCTGTGTTTTGAATCTGATTGCCCTGTAAATTACTTCCCATCCTGATTTTACAAAAGTGCTTCTTTTACTTTTTCTTTATAATAAAGTTCTGGTTTTTAAGAATCTGATTGGGTTTTTAGGAGCCTGGGGGGATATTTTGGGGAAACAGGAACTCCAAGTGGTTCTTTTCCTGAATCTCTGTCTGACTCACTTGGTGGTGGCAACCTAAGCTGGTAGAAATAAGTGTAGGGGGTCTTTCATGCGGGTCCCCGCATCTGTACCCCAGAGTTCAGAGTGGGGAGGGAACTCTGACATAGGTGTAGAAAAATCAGGCCTTTGGGCTTTTATATTAAGTCCCCCAATGACTTCAGATGGAGTTGGGGGCACCCAGCTCAAAAATTAGACTAAAGGAGTTTTAAACCGTCTCTATCAGATTTCACTTCCTTGGTTCTTGTGTTGTCAGAAATCTCCCAATTCTCCTGTGGCCAAGACCTGAATTTCCAACATAAAACTAAAATAGGAAAAAACTTTGCCAATGAGGGGTGAAGGATAACCCCCGTTTTTCCCTCCATGAGAAAGGGTTTGTTCTGCTGCTTATTTTCCTTTTGAGAGTCACTTTCAAAGTTTATTGGAATGTTTTTTTTTCTCCCTTCCACGCTCCAAATTTGATCAATGTTTTCATAAACACCACCCATCAAACTACCGGATTTAATCTAGCAGACAAAGGTGCGATGAGACCCACTGGCTGGAAACTGAAGTTAGCAAAGGTCCAACAGAAAAGAAGGCACATTTTAACAGGGAGAGCAATTAACCTTTGGACCAGTTTGCCACAGGCCATGGCAGATTCTCCATTTAAATGGAGCCTGGGTGTTTCTCTAAAAGACATGCTGTAGCTCAAAGAGAGGTGATTGGCCTCAATGCAGGAATCACCAGGTGAGACTCTGTATGTAGTGTCACAGGTCAGAGTCTGATCATAATGCTCCCTTCTGGCCTTCAAATCTGTGAAGGTGTGAGCTAGAGCAGCAGATGGAGAACAGACAGAGCCTCCATGAAAGCCACTAGGGGACTTCACTGTTACCTCACTTTTATGAGGGATGCGCTCACGTACTACAGTGATGAGCAGCAGGAGGAGACCTTATGATTGATAGAATCTGGCCCTGTCATTCTGAGTGAGCTCTGTTGCACTGATAACAGGGGGCTGACACGTGTTGCGATACTTGGGCTTAGAAATTTACCTAGATTGTGAGCTGAACTGTGAGAGAGGTCAAGAGACGTAAGGACAATTGAGATCAACAAATGTTAATGGGAAAAGGTGCCAAAGGGACACACACCGAATTAGTCTAAACAAAAAGGTGTCCTGATATAATTCAAATGCTGTGTGAAGATCGTGCCTGGCAAACAAGAAAAGTGGGACTGGACGTGGATGAACCAGAATTGGTGTGTTGTAAATTAGGCTTAGTTCATGGACCAGGCAATGATGGATGGGCTATTCCACCCGCCCGTTCCCTTTTGGGGCCCGCCACAAGAGACTGTGTGGGAAAGACTGGGGGGGCTACCGTGACACTGGCTGACTGAAAGAAAGAGCTGGAACGAACTTCACCATCACAGCTGCCACCCCTACGATCTCCTGGGGTCCTGTGCGCCTCTTTACATTTAAACCTTGCAGGCAAGGCGTGGCCATCTAGGGGGCAGAAGTAGGACTTGTAAATATTGAAACTGTTACACTGGAAGATGCGCAAAGCTGCCATCAGCTGGATGTAGGATCACAGACAACCACGGACCTCGTTAAAGCCAATGGGTGCTGAGCACACCCACGCTGACAGCAAGAGCAGGCAGACCTCTTTAGAGAGGAGAAACAGCTGAGGATGGTGGGGGAACCACCCAAGGCATGAAGCCGTGTGGCAGCTGGCAGCAAACCCATATGGACTGAGGGGGTCTCCCTGCCTGCCAATGCAAGGACTAGGAGACCTGGGGTCAGCTGTGTTTGCAGGAGGGCAAGAAACAGAGCAGACAAGAAGACTGGAGAGAGGGACAGTCTAAAGGAGCAGCTGAAAGGAACTGATTGTTCCTTCCTAACTCGAGTACTTTCCATTAGTCCTTATTGAATTTCATCCTCTTTACTTCAGACCATTTCTCCAGTTTGTCCAGATCATTTTGAATTTTAATCCTATCTTCCAAAGCACTTCCCAGCTTGGTATCATCCGCAAACTTCATAAGTATCCCCTCTACGCCATTATCTAAATAATTGATGAAGATATTGAACAGAGCCGGACCCAGAATCAATCCCTTCGGGACCCCGCTCATTATGCTCTTCCAGCATGACTGTGAACCACTGATACCTACTCTCTGGGAACGGTTTTCCAACCAATTATGCCCCCGCCTTATGGTAGCTCCATCTAGGTTGTATTTCCCTAGTTTGATTATGAGAAGGTCCTGCGAGACAGTATCAAAAGCCTTACTGAAGTCATTGTGTACCACATCTAAACTTCCCCCCACCCATTCCACAAGGTTTGTTACCCTGTCAAAGAAAGCTGTCAGGTTGGTTTGACATGATTTGTTTTGGACGAATCCATGCTGACTGTTTCTTGTCACTTTATTATCTTCTAGGTGTTCGCAAATTGATTGCTTAATTATCCTACTGATCAGCGAAGGCTGAGTGTGCAGAGCGATCGACGAACCCCTGCATCCATCTCCAGCAGCAATAAAAAATAAGTTAGGGGCAGAGCATTTAAGTTCCACATGAGAGCCAGGGAGCAGAAGGGGTCTGGTAGAGATTGAGCTCCGCATTATTCCTATTTAAAAAAACAAACAAGGGAATTCCCAGAGGAAAAAAACTTTGGCCCAGACCCTCAAAAGTATTTCTAAAGTCTCTTAAATGTTTTAAACTAATGGACCTCAGCTGAATCTCTGTGTCACTGCCTTGTGAGCAGCAGCACTGCCACTGCTGGCCTCAGAGGATAGCTCCTCCAGGAGGTCTGTGGCTAACGCTGACTTGTCACCCCACTCTAATAGTTTTCATTTCCACTGAATTGAGAAGGATGTGGCTACTAGGGACTGAGGGCTACTGGCTTCACACTTCACTAAAGATGAGAGGGATGGGCAGGAACTGAGTTCACACCATTTCTGCTGCTACTGGGTTTAAGGTGACTTGCAAAGGGGGAAATAAACTGTGTTTGTATTTTGTTTGTCTTTCACGTCTTTAAGCTAGACAAAGGGGACCTGAATCTTTTAAAATTCTGGTTGGTTCGTTTTGTACTTCAGAAATGTGGAGAATATCAAGCCTTTTTGTTGTTGTTGTTGCTAGAGAACTCCTTGGAGGAGGGGAGAACTACAGCAGGAGTATTTTCATCCCTTAGTGAAAGGGCCTCAGGGTTTTCACACAGAGAGTTTTTCTCCCAAGTGTGTGTCAGGCATTTGAGTTAAGTAGGTTGTCATAAACATATAGCTAAGGGTAGCATAAAATCCCTCCTTTACCTGTAAAGGGTTAATCCCTCCTTTACCTGGAAAGGATTAAGAAGCTCAGATAACCTAGCTGGCACTTGACCAAAAGGACCAATAAGGGGAGAAGATACTTTCAAATCTGTGGGGGAAGGTTGTTTGTTTTTGTCCTTTGTGTGTTCTCTCTGGATCAGCAAGGAACTAGGGCAGTGAAAATACATCTCCCTAAGCCATATCTGAACTAAGCATCCAATAGTACAGAAATAGTAAGTAATAGCAAGGAAATGCATTAGATTCTTTTGTTTTAGCTTGTGAATTTTCCCTGTGGTAAGAGGGAGGTTTATCCCTGTTTTTGTAGCTTTCAAGTTTTGCCTAGAGGGGAAATCTGTGTTTTGAATCTGATTGCCCTGTAAATTACTTTCCATCCTGATTTTACAGAGGTGCTTCTTTTAGTTTTCTTTATAATAAAGTTTTGGTTTTTAAGAATCTGATTGGGATTTTAGGAGCTTGGGGGGATATTTTGGGGAAACAGGAACTCCAAGTGGTTCTTTTCCTGAATCTCTGTCTAACTCACTTGGTGGTGGCAGCAGTACTCATCCAAGGACAATGAAGGATTTGTGCCTTGGGGAAGTATTTAACCTAAGCTGGTAGAAATAAGCGTAGGGGGTCTTTCATGCAGGTCCCCACATCTGTACCCCAGAGTTCAGAGTGGGGAGGGAACTCTGACATAGGTGTAGAAAAATCAGGCCTTTGGGCTTTTATATTAAGTCCCCCAATGACTTCAGATGGAGCTGGGGGCACCCAGCTCAAAAATTAGACTAAAGGAGTTTTAAACCGTCTCTATCAGATTTCACTTCCTTGGTTTTTGTGTTGTCAGAAATCTCCCAATTCTCCTGTGGCCAAGACCTGAATTTCCAACATAAAACTAAAATAGGAAAAAACTTTGCCAATGAGGGGGTGAAGGATAACCCCCGTTTTTCCCTCCATGAGAAAGGGTTTGTTCTGCTGCTTATTTTCCTTTTGAGAGTCACTTTCAAAGTTTATTGGAATGTTTTTTTTCTCCCTTCCACGCTCCAAATTTGATCAATGTTTTCCTAAACACCACCCATCAAACCACCAGATTTAATCTAGCAGACAAAGGTGCGATGAGACCCACTGGCTGGAAACTGAAGTTAGCAAAGGTCCAACAGAAAAGAAGGCACATTTTAACAGGGAGAGCAATTGACCTTTGGACCAGTTTGCCACAGGCCATGGCAGAGTCTCCATTTAAATGGAGCCTGGGTATTTCTCTAAAAGACATGCCGTAGCTCAAAGAGAGGTGATTGGCCTCAATGCAGGAATCACCAGGTGAGACTCTGTATGTAGTTTCACAGGTCAGAGTCTGATCATAACGCTCCCTTCTGGCCTTCAAATCTGTGAAGGTGTGAGCTAGAGCAGCAGATGGAGAACAGACAGAGCCACCATGAAAGCCACTAGGGGACTTCACTGTTACCTCACTTTTATGAGGGATGCGCTCACGTACTGCAGTGATGAGCAGCAGGAACAGACCCTACGATCGATAGAATCTGGCCCTGTCATTCTGAGTGAGCTCTGTTGCACTGATAACAGGGGGCTGACACGTGTTGCGATACTTGGGCTTAGAAATTTACCTAGATTGTGAGCTGAACTGTGAGAGAGGTCAAGAGACGTAAGAACAATTGAGATCAACAAATGTTAATGGGAAAAGGTGCCAAAGGGACACACGCCGAATTAGTCTAAACAAAAAGGTGTCCTGATATAATTCAAATGCTGTGTGAAGATCGTGTCTGGTAAACAAGAAAAGTGGGACTGGAAGTGGATGAACTAGAATTGGTGTGTTGTAAATTAGGCTTAGTTCATGGACCAGGCAATGATGGATGGGCTATTCCACCCGCCCGCTCCCTTTTGGGGCCCGCCACAAGAGACTGTGTGGGAAAGACTCTGGGGGCTACCGTGACACTGGCTGACTGAAAGAAAGGGCTGGAACAAACTTCACTATCACAGCTGCCACCCCTATGATCTCCTGGGGTCCCGTGCGCCTCTTTACATTTAAACCTTGCAGGCAGAGGTAGGACTTGTAAATATTGAAACTGTTGCACTGGAAGATGCGCAAAGCTGCCATCAGCTGGGTCTAGGATCACAGACAACCACGGACCTCGTTAAAGCCAATGGGTGCTGAGCACACCCACGCTGACAGCAAGAGCAGGCAGACCTCTTTAGAGAGGAGAAACAGCTCAGGATGGTGGGGGAACCGCCCAAGGCATGAAGCCGTGTGGCAGGTGGCAGCAAACCCATATGGACTGACGGGGTCTCCCTGCCTGCCAATGTAAGGACTGGGAGACCTGGGGTCAGCTGTGTTTGCAGGAGGGCAAGAAACAGAGCAGACAAGAAGACTGGAGAGAGGGACAATCTAAAGGAGCAGCTGAAAGCCCGGTAGCAGACCCTGGTAGAAACCTGAAGAGAGGATTTTGGGTCCTGGGTATGGGCTGCATGGAGCATTTTTGGTGCTGTGAGCAAAATAAATTGTTTCGTGCTGTTTGATTCCTTGTGCGTTCGCAGACACAGGACTTGGGACAGTCTTTGGAAATCAACAGACCCGCAGCCACGGAATCCCCGACTGCCAGCAATTGCTGCTCCCAGCTGGAATGCCCTGGGGGCTCCCATGTTTGGACTAGCCCCTGGGCCCAAAATGGACAACGTTGTACTGTAGGGGGCTCCCCCTGGGGTGGTCTCTGGTGAGAACTGTGCTCAGAACGGCTCAGCTGTGTCCTCCACTGCTGGCAAGGGCAGGAGAGACCCCTGGGAAATAGTCACTTTAGGGAGGTGGGGGACCCCCCCATCCCTTGAAATGGCTCAGCCTGTGCATTTGGAGCTCCACCCAGGGCCCCCGTTTAAATCAATGGGAAGGCTCCCAGGGGCTGCAATGGGTGTCTGTCGGATCCGCCCTGATGCTGGCATGTCCTGGGCAGCGCTGGCTGGGCTCCCGGGTGTATTGGAATCTGGGCGACGTGGTCTCTCGCCCCTGCGACAAACAGGAGACTGTGAAAGGCAGCGAGGTGGTTTCCTGTCTGAGGGTGAGGAAGGAGGGGGTAGACTCACAGGAACAGTCTCTGCAGGTTCAGCACAGTATAAGAGAGTGAGTCCCTTGGTCTGAGCTTCACTCTGAGCCTCCCAGGGCCATCCAGCCTTTGGACCTGCAGGTACAGTCACATCTTTAACTCTTTGGGTCAGGTCCATCCCTGGGGTGAGCCCCCTGGGGGGAAGCATGGCGACAGGTCAGCCTTGTCTCTTCACTCAGACCGATGGTTTCGAGAGCGGCTTGTGATTTGGGGGCCACGATTTTTGGAGACCCGACTGAAAAGAACTGAAAGGGGTCAGATCTTTGGGGGTGGGAGGCTCTGAAGGTGTCTCAAGTTACACTGCTAAAAATCACTCGTGACTTCTCAAAATTTAGTCCTAAGAAAATGAAACACGTCTGTGTTTAAACTTCAAAAAGAAACAAAGAAAAGTTTTTGCCCAACTCTTTCCCCAGCCTGTAAAGGTCTTTGCTTGTTTACAAGGGTTCCTGCTCTCCGGCTACCCGTCCCTCTCCTGAGGTGGCTCAGGGGAGTCTCCAGAGATGACCCCAATCACCTTGGAACTAGGGATCCAGGGCAGGCATTTCTCTTGGTTGGTGTTGAGATTCTCATGGAATTTTCTTCCTGTCCCCCAGGTGAAGATGACATTTTTGCTGATCACCGTGACTTACCTTTGCACTTACACATTGATGGACTCAATCGATGCTGTAATGTTGGTGAGACCCAATGCCGTCTAGTTATGTATCTTTTTGTGCTGACCCTAGTACCTGACAACTTTCCATCTAAAAGAATTTGTCAATGGTGAGGTCCCTTGGGGGACTTCCTGGAGTCTCTGGCTCCTGTCTCTTCTGGGGTTATAGAAAGCTCTGTTTGGATCAGGGTTTTCTCTTGGTTTATTTGTGGGGGGAGCACTGGAGGAGGTAGAAGGGGCTGGCTGACGCTGGGAATGTCGTCCTGGGTTTGGTGGAGAAGTTCTGTCCAAGAGGAAGGTATGTCTGTGTTTCCTAACGGTGGTCAGAGCTGGATTAGTCTAGTCTCCTCTGGAACCTCACTGCAGAGCAGATGCCCTCACATGCTTTGTACCAGGGATTAAATTTAGCTGGGGCTGTCGGGGCTGGAGCTGTGGTCAATGTTTTCAAACCCGTAGGAGCCTCGGCATGCCCCGTGGAGCTGAAACGCTGAGCCCCAGTGTCCCCCGCCCCCACTGTGGGGCTAAAGTCCCCGTGCCCCACCACCACAGGGCTTAAGCCTTGAGTTCTGGTGCCCCCATCTAGGGCCCCGAGACCCCCCCCCACAGCTGAAGCCTGGAGTCCCAAATGGGGGTAGGGCATGGGGGGCTCCAGGAAAGTCTCTGAAGGCAGTACCACCGCCAGCAGCAGCGCAGAAGTAAGGAGGGCACGGTATGGGATTACCACCCTTACTTCTGCGCTGCTGCTGGTGGCGGCGCTGCCTTCAGTACTGGGCATCTGGAGAGCGGCGGCTGCTGGCCAGGAGCCCAGCTCTGAAGGCAGCACCACCGCCAGCAGCAGCGCAGAAGGAAGGAGGGCACGGTATGGGATTACCACCCTTACTTCTGCGCTGCTGCCTGCAGAGCTGGGCCCTCAGCCAGCAGCCGCCACTTTCCAGCTGCCCAGCTCTGAAGGCAGCAGTGCAGATGTAAGGGTGGCATGGTATGGTATTGCTAACCTTACTTCTGGGCTGCTGCTGGTGGAGTGTTGCCTTCAGAGCTGAGTGCCCGGCCAACAGCCACCGCTCTCTGGCCGCCCAGCTCTGAAGGCAGCAGAGAAGTAAGGGTGGCAATACTGCGACCCCCCCGCCCCTAAAATAACCTTGTGACCCCCGGCAACTCCCTTTTGGGTCAGGACCCCCAATTTGAGAAATACTAGTCTCCCCTGTGAAATTTGTATGGTATTGGGTGAAAGCACAAAAAAGATCAGATTTCATGGAGGGAGACCAGATTTCACAGAGGGAGACCAGATTTCACAGTCTGTGATGCGTTTTTCATGGCCATGAAGTTGGTAGGGCCCTACTTATGAGTTTGTTTGGTAAGGGGAGCGCTCTCTCTCTCTCTCTCTCCTTGTTTATACCAGGGAAAATCAGAAAAAATGTCTCCTGGTGGCTGGCCCAGCCCACTTCCACTGGTGCTAGCCATGCTGGGAGCCTGGCAGCCAGGCAGCTATCCACCCTCGGTGTTTTATATGCTGTGTCATTCCAGGTGAATTGTCATCCAGTGCTGGACATGGCATGCGATGCTTTTGATGACCAGTATATCGGCTGCACAGAGGACATGGAAAATATAATCAAGTCTAAACTGCTGCAGAAAGAGAAATCAAGGCACGAGTTGTTTAACAAAACATGGGAAGCTGCAGAAAGTAAATGGAATAATAAGAAGAAAAACCTCTCTCTGCCTGTAGGGTTTAAGGATGAGAATGGAATAGCAATCCTGGCCTATACCAGAGGAGATAATGTACCTTTGTACAAGGAATTCAACACAGCTGTGAGCGAGGCTGGTAAATCCCGAGCTTATTATCTCAAACATTTCCCATTCAAAGCCCTTCATTTTTATTTGACCAGGGCGTTGCAGCTCCTGAAGAGAGACTGTGCTGAGATGTACGAGACGGAGGTGTACCGGGGAGACCGTTCTCTCCACTACAACCCAATAAGAGAGGTAACATGATCCGGTTTGGGAAATTTACCTCTTCATCTTTAGACAGGGACGTAGCTCAGAGATTTGCCTCGGGCACATTCTTCACCATCCGGACCTGCTTCGGGGTCCGCGTTGAAAACATCTCTTATTTCCGAGGTGAGGCAGAAGTGCTGATTCCAGTCTATGAGAAATTTAGGGTGTCCAACTTCACCCAGGACAAGAACAGCAAGATGTTTGTCCTCCACAGCACAAACCGGACCTTCAGCCGTTACAACTGCGCCTACATAGAAGGTCAGTAGGAGACTTTGGGTCCAATTCTCCCCACCCTGGGTTGTCACTTCAGTGGTGTCATCTCTTGGGGTATTTTTATCACAAGTCTCATGCTAGTTGGGTTTCTTCTTAAAGTCCCTGCTCCTGGAATCAGGTCATTCTGGGACAATCTCCGCTGGTGCAAAAAGGCTGCGACCTGGCTGGTGGCGGCCAGCAGAGAATTTCTCTTGCTGGTGTAAAGGCAGCATATGATGCTCCTGTGTCAACGGCTCCCACCCCACATCTGCTGGGCGGGTGGGGTTTCTGAGGGCAGGGAGGGGGCAGGGGAGAGCAGAACAAGCGTGGGGGGTGATGAATGTCCCTCAGCTGTCACTAAGCCGTCTCCCATTCTGGTGCTAGGCAGGCTGGGAGAGAGGCTGGAGATGTTTAGAATTGACTGGGCAATTCATGGAGGGGCCTTTCTAACTCCAGGAGCCAGGCTGGGAAGAGATTTGTTACTGCCTGGGCAAGAAGAAGAAAGTTGTGATCTGTATTCTAGTAGTGCACAGCGTGAGATCAGGGCCCGGTTGTGCTATAAAACACAGTCTTGCCCTGAACAGCTCTCAGTCTCAATGGACAAAACAGACAACAGGTGGAAGAAAGGAAGGATCCTTGCTCCTCTGTTCCAATGGGAAATGGAAGCACCAGATAGATGAAGTGACCTAGCCATGATCACCCAGGGAATCCGCTGCAGGGCCAGGGACAGAACCCAGATCTCCTGAGCACCCGCCCACGGTCTTAGCTACACGCCCATTTTTCTGTTCCTCCACTGGGCTAATGGAGCGTATTGATGCTGCAGCACATGGTAAAAGCAGCAAAGAATCCTGTGGCACCTTATAGACTAACAGACGTTTTGCAGCATGAGCTTTCGTGGGTGAATACCCACTTCATCGGATGCAACAGGATTCTTTGCTGCTTTTACAGAACCAGACTAACACGGCTACCCCTATGATACTGAGCACACGGTGACATCTCTCCGATGGAGTTAGACGGGAACCCCCTGCATGGCTTTTTCTGCTCTCCCAAAGGGCATTGCGGTTCTCCTCATATACACGGCAGCCGTAATCCACTGCTTTCCTACCACACCTTCCTTGCAAGGATTCAGCGCATCCTGGCAGCACCCCGGGGATGTAGGCAGAACCCGCATTGCACAGGTGGGGGAATGGCAGGTCGCTAATCAATGGCAGAGATGGTGACTCCCAGCCTCATGCTTTCACCACAAACAATAACCCTTCCTCAGCGGGTGGGCTGTTCCTTATACCCCTGCAAAGAGACGTGGGCGCTTCCAGTATCTTCAGCGTGCTGCTCTCCAGCGTCCGGCTTGTTCTAGCTCTCACCTACCGAGTGAAACCCAGTGACCATTTTACTGTGACTGCAACCCAGCAGGCTGGCAGGGGAGCTGCCGTTTCTGGGGCGTTCTGTCCCAGGGGGTTTCCCAATGAGGTCACTAAGCAGGCTGAATTGAGGGCCACCCAGAGGATTCACGGGCCTGGGGCAAAGCAATTTTGGGGGCCCCTTCCATAAAAAAAGTTGCAGTACTATAGAATACTGTATTCTCGTGGGGGCCCCTGCAGGGCCCGGGGCCTGGGGCAAATTGTCCCATTTGCCCCCCCCCCTCCCCCCCCGGACGGCCCTGGCTGAGTTAGACTGCAATTAACACAGGCCTTCTCTTTGCATTCCAGGAAAGAAAGGGCGACGGTGTCCCTAGCGCTCCGAAGGATTTCACGCAGAATCTGACATCCGGAGCACGGCCTGGATATGCTGAAGCAGAAACCATGTGAAATGTTTGCTTTGCTCTTCTTCGGTCCCTTGTGCAGCCCACTTATGTTCCAATCTGCTATTAAATAGCCAGGGCTTGATGGGTAGTAAGCTGACCCTCCCCAGCTTGGCAGCCTGCCAATGATTTGTCAACAGATCACCACTAGAGGGCATGGGAAATCTTCCGCTGGATTTGCTTGCTGCATTTACAGACAAAGCCTCCTCCGTGGCAGTATTTACTATGCGTCCATCCCATGTTATAGTTAACTCTGAACCCCGCTTTGTGCCATCTGGGCTGCAGACATGAGCAGCTGCTGTGCTGAGCTGATTATTGATGCCACTTATTTAATAAATTTGCTATAATTAATGAGAAGTACAGGGTCCTGACACCTTATTTTGTCACAAGTTCTAACTAGACTGCTATGTAGGTAGCCAGCCTCCCCTCCCCCAATCTCCTGGGGCAGGCCCCAAAAGGGAACGGGTGGGTGGAATAGCCTGTCCATCATTGCCTGGTCCATGAACTAAGCCTAATTTACAACACACCAATACTGGTTCATCCACGTTCAGTCCCACGCTTTTCTTGTTTACCAGGCATGAGCTTCACACGGCCCTTGAATTACATTAGGAGATTTTTTTGTTTGGACTAATTTGGCGCGTGCCCCTTTGACAACTTTTCCCATTAACATTTGTTGATCTCAATTGTTCTTACATCTCTTGACCCTTCTCACAGTTCAGCTCACAATCTAGGTAAATTTCTAAACCCAAGTATCGCAACACGTGTCAGCCCCCTGTTATCAGTGCAACAGAGCTCACTCAGAATGACAGGGCCAGATTCTGTCGATCGTAAGGTCTCCTCCTGCTGCTCATCACTGCAGTACGTGAGCGCATCCCTCATAAAAGTGAGGTAACAGTGACGTCCCTAGTGGCTTTCATGGAGGCTCTGTCTGTTCTCCATCTGCTGCTCTAGCTCACACCTTCACAGATTTGAAGGCCAGAAGGGAGCATTTGATCAGACTCTGACCTGTGCCACTACATACAGAGTCTCACCCGGTGATTCCTGCATTGAGGCCAATCACCTCTCTTTGAGCTACGGCATGTCTTTTAGAGAAACACCCAGGCTCCATTTAAATGGAGAATCCGCCATGGCCTGTGGCAAACTGGTCCAAAGGTTAATTGCTCTCCCTGTTAAAATGTGTCTTCTTTTCTGTTGGACCTTTGCTAACGTCAGCTTCTAACTAGTGGGTCTCATCGCACCTTTGTCTGCTAGATTAAATCCGGTAGTTTGATGGGCTGTGTTTATGAAAACATTGATCAAATTTGGAGCGTGGAAGGGAGAAAAAAACCCATCCAGAATAAACTTTGAAGGTGACTCTCAAAAGGAAAATAAGCAGGAGAACAAACCCTTTGTCATGGAGAAAGAAGGGGGGGGTTATCCTTCACCCCTTCATTGGCAAAGGTTTTTCCTGCTTTAGTTTTATGTTGGAAATTCAGGTCCTGGCCGCAGGAGAACTGGAAGTTCTTTGAGCTGGGTGCCCCCAATTCCATCTGAAGTCATTGGGGGATGTAATAAAAAAGCTCAAAGGCTTGATTTTTCTATACCTATTTAACTCAAATGTCTGACAGACACTTGGGAGAAAAACTCTCCGTGTGAAAATCCTGATGCCCTTTCACTGAGGGATGAAAATACTCCCACTGTAGTTCTCCCCTCCTCCAAGGAGTTCTCTAGCAACAACAACAACAAAAAGGCTTGATATTCTCCACATTTCTGAAGCACAAAACGAACCAACCAGAATTTTAAAAGATTCAGGTCCCCTTTGTCTATCTTAAAGACGTGAAAGACAAACAAAATACAAACACAGTTTGTTTCCCCCTTTGCAAGTCACCTTAAACCCAATAGCAGCAGAAAAGGTGTGAACTCAGTTCCTGCCCACCCCTCTCATCTTTAGTGAAGTGTGAAGCCAGTAGCCCTCAGCCCCTAGTAGCCACATCCTTCTCAATTCAGTGGAAATGAAAACTATTAGAGTGGGGTGACAAGTCAGCATTAGCCACAGACCTCCTGGAGGAGCTATCCTCTGAGGCAAGCGGTGGCAGTGCTGCTGCTCACAAGGCAGTGACACAGACACTCACCTGGGGTCTATTACTTTTAAACGTTTAAGAAACTTTAGCTCTGCCATCGCTTGGTAACAAAGGCCCAGAGCCCCAAACTTATTTAGGCTCCTAACTTCCATTGGAATCTGTGGCAATTAGGAATTGAAATACTTTTGAGGGTCTGGGCCAAAGTTTTTTTCTCTCTGGGAATTCTCCCCCCATTTTCTTTTAACACACCCTGGGCCTCAACACAAACAGAAATGGGAATGGAGGGTGGGAGAGAAGCCTAAAATGTCATGGAAACCTGTCAAAAATACATGGTGATGAATACTATCAAGGTATATACTACTACTCTGCCTCTGAGTTTGTGAGGGACCAGCAGCCCCCTCACATAAGGTACTATTCAATACATTTACATGGTGTCACCTTAAATAAATAACATATAGAAAAACATCTGCTGTATTATGTGTTAAGTGCTGTTGAATGTTGTTGCTGTGGTAACACTGTCTAGGCTGCTAAGCTATTACACCTGCTCAGTGCTGCTGTTCAAGTAGGTAGGGACAAAATAAAGTCCAAGGCACAAAACAAGATTAAACTAGCTAGAGACATAAAGAAAAAAAAGAAAACAGTCTATAAATATATTAGAAGCCAGGGAAAGACCGATGACAGGGTAGGCCTGTTACTCAATGAGTGGGGTGGAAATGGAAGAAATGCTAAATGACTTATTTGTTTCAGTTTTCATTAAAAAGGTGAGTAGCAATTGAACATCTAACATAGTGAATGCACGTGAAAAAGAGGTAGGATCAGAGGCTAAAATAGGGAAAGAACAAGTTAAAAATTACTTAGACAAGTTAAATGTATTGAAGTCAACAGGGCCTGATGAAAAGCATCCTAGAATATTCAAGGAGCCGGCTAAAGAGATATCTGAGCCACTAGTGATTATTTCTAAAAACTCATGGAAGATGGGAGAGATTCCAGAGGACTGGAAAGGGGAAATATAGTGCCCATCTATAAAAAGGAGAATAAGGACAACCTAGGGAATTACAGACCAGTCGGCTTATCTTCAGTACCTGGAAATATACTGAAACAACTAATTAAGCAATCAATTTGCAAACACTTAAAAGATAAGAACGTGATAAGTAACAGTCAGCATGGATATGTCAAGAACAAATTGTGTCAAATGAACCTAATCTATTTCTTTGAAAGGGTAAGAAGCCTTGTGGATGGGAGGAGATGGTAGATGTGGTATATCCTGACCTTAGTAAAGCTTTTGATACTGTCTCACTTGACCTTCTCATAAACAAACTAGAGAAATACAACCTAGATGGAGCTACGATAAGGTGAGGGCATAACTGGTTGGAAAACCATTCCCACAGAGTAGTTGTCAGTCAACCTGGAAGGCCATAACCAGTGGGGTCCCTCAGGGATCAGTTCTGGGTCTGGTTCTGTTCAATATCTTCATAAACTTATTGAGGTTGCAGGAAAAACCATCCCGATGTGTAGGAAGAAAAGTAAATATGGCAGGCGACCAGCTTGTCTTAACAGTGAAATCCTTGCTCGTCTTAAACACAAAAGAACAGCTTACAAGAAGTGGAAGATTGGACAAATAACCAGGGAGGAGTATAAAAGTATTGTTCAGGCATGCAGGTGTGAAATCAGGAAGGCCAAATCACACTTGGAGTTGCAGCTAGCCGGAGATGTTAGGAGTAACAAGAAGGGTTTCTTTAGGTATGTTAGCAACAGGAAGAAAGTCAAGGAAAGTGTGGGCCCCTTGCTGAATGAGGGAGGGAACCTAGTGACAGAGGATGTGGAGAAAGCTAGTGTACTCAATGCTTTTTTTGCCTCTGTCTTCACAGACAAGGTCAGCTCCCAGACAGCTGCACTCTGCAGCACGGTATGGGGAGGAGGTGACCAGCTCTCTGTGGAGAAAGAAGTAGTTCGGGGCTATTTAGGAAAGCTGGACGAGCACAAGTCCATGGGGCCGGATGCGCTGCATCCGAGGGTGCTAAAGGAGTTGGCCGATGAGATTGCAGAGCCATTGGCCATTATCTGTGAAAAATCATGGCGATCGGGGGAGGTCCCGGATGACTGGAAAAAAGCTAATGTAGTGCCCATCTTTAAAAAAGGGAAGAAGGAAGATCCAGGGAACTACAGGCCAGTCAGTCTCACCTCAGTCCCTGGAAAAATCATGGAACAGGTCCTCAAGGAATCAATCCTGAACCACTTAAAGGAGGGGAAAGTGATCAGGAACAGTCAGCATGGATTCACGAAGGGCAAGTCATGCCTGACTAACCTAATTGCCTTCTATGACGAGATAACCAGCTCTGTGGATGAGGGGAAAGCAGTGGATGTGCTATTTCTGGACTTTAGCAAAGCTTTTGATACAGTCTCCCACAGTATTCTTGCCAGCAAGTTAAAGAAGTATGGGCTGGATGAATGGACGGTAAGGTGGATAGAAAACTGGCTAGATAGTCGGGCTCAACGGGTAGTGATCAATGGTTCCATGTCTAGTTGGCAGCCGGTATCAAGTGGAGTGCCCCAAGGGTCGGTGCTGGGGCCGGTTTTATTCAATATCTTCATTAACGTACTGGAGGATGGTGTGGACTGCACCCTTTCAAATCTGTGGGGGAAGGTTGTTTGTTTTTGTCCTTTGTGTGTTCTCTCTGGATCAGCGAGGAACTAGGGCAATGAAAATACATCTCCCTAAACCATATCTGAACTAAGCATCCAATAGTACAGAAATAGTAAGTAATAGCAAGGAAATGCATTAGATTGTCTTTTGTTTTAGCTTGTGAATTTTCCCTGTGGTAAGAGGGAGGTTTATCCCTTCAAGTTTTGCTTAGAGGGGAAATCCTCTGTGTTTTGAATCTGATTGCCCTGTAAATTACTTCCCATCCTGATTTTACAAAAGTGCTTCTTTTACTTTTTCTTTATAATAAAGTTCTGGTTTTTAAGAATCTGATTGGGTTTTTAGGAGCCTGGGGGGATATTTTGGGGAAACAGGAACTCCAAGTGGTTCTTTTCCTGAATCTCTGTCTGACTCACTTGGTGGTGGCAACCTAAGCTGGTAGAAATAAGTGTAGGGGTCTTTCATGTGGGTCCCCGCATCTGTACCCCAGAGTTCAGAGTGGGGAGGGAACTCTGACATAGGTGTAGAAAAATCAGGCCTTTGGGCTTTTATATTAAGTCCCCCAATGACTTCAGATGGAGTTGGGGGCACCCAGCTCAAAAATTAGACTAAAGGAGTTTTAAACCGTCTCTATCAGATTTCACTTCCTTGGTTCTTGTGTTGTCAGAAATCTCCCAATTCTCCTGTGGCCAAGACCTGAATTTCCAACATAAAACTAAAATAGGAAAAAACTTTGCCAATGAGGGGTGAAGGATAACCCCCGTTTTTCCCTCCATGATAAAGGGTTTGTTCTGCTGCTTATTTTCCTTTTGAGAGTCACTTTCAAAGTTTATTGGAATGTTTTTTTTTCTCCCTTCCACGCTCCAAATTTGATCAATGTTTTCATAAACACCACCCATCAAACTACCGGATTTAATCTAGCAGACAAAGGTGCGATGAGACCCACTGGCTGGAAACTGAAGTTAGCAAAGGTCCAACAGAAAAGAAGACACATTTTAACAGGGAGAGCAATTGACCTTTGGACCAGTTTGCCACAGGCCATGGCAGAGTCTCCATTTAAATGGAGCCTGAGTATTTCTCTAAAAGACATGCCGTAGCTCAAAGAGAGGTGATTGGCCTCAATGCAGGAATCACCGGGTGAGACTCTGTATGTAGTGTCACAGGTCAGAGTCTGATCATAACGCTCCCTTCTGGCCTTCAAATCTGTGAAGGTGTGAGCTAGAGCAGCAGATGGAGAACAGACAGAGCCTCCATGAAAGCCACTAGGGGACTTCACTGTTACCTCACTTTTATGAGGGATGCGCCACGTACTGCAGTGATGAGCAGCAGGAGGAGACCTTACGATCGACAGAATCTGGCCCTGTCATTCTGAGTGAGCTCTGTTGCACTGATAACAGGGGGCTGACACGTGTTGCGATACTTGGGCTTAGAAATTTACCTAGACTGTGAGCTCAATTGTGAGAAAGGTCAAGAGACGTAGGAACAATTGAGATCAACAAATGTTAATGGGAAAAGGTGCCAAAGGGACACACGCCGA
Source organism: Mauremys reevesii (assembly GCF_016161935.1). Taxonomy (NCBI): domain Eukaryota; kingdom Metazoa; phylum Chordata; order Testudines; family Geoemydidae; genus Mauremys; species Mauremys reevesii. Next base: position 12,722,348 of record NC_052623.1, read on the forward strand.
ATTAGTCTAAACAAAAAAGTGACCTAATATAATTCAAATGCTGTGTGAAGATCGTGCCTGGTAAACAAGAAAAGTGGGACTGGAAATGGATGAACTAGAATTGGTGTGTTGTAAATTAGGCTTAGTTCATGGACCAGGCAATGATGGATGGGCTATTGCACCCGCCAGTTCCCTTTTGGGGCCCGCCACAAGAGACTGTGTGGGAAAGACTCTGGGGGCTACTGTGACACTGGCTGACTGAAAGAAAGGGCTGGAACGAACTTCACCATCACAGCTGCCACCCCTATGATCTCCTGGGATCCTGTGCGCCTCTTTAAATTTAAACCTTGCAGGCAAGGCGTGGCCATCTAGGGGGCAGAAGTAGGACTTGTAAATATTGAAACTGTTACACTGGAAGATGCGCAAAGCTGCCATCAGCTGGATGTAGGATCACAGACAACCACGGACCTCGTTAAAGCCAATGGGTGCTGAGCACACCCACGCTGACAGCAAGAGCAGGCAGACCTCTTTAGGGAGGAGAAACAGCTGAGGATGGTGGGGGAAGTGCCCAAGGCATGAAGCCGTGTGGCAGGTGGCAGCAAACCCATATGGACTGAGGGGGTCTCCCTGCCTGCCAATGCAAGGACTAGGAGACCTGGGGTCAGTTGTGTTTGCAGGAGGCAGGAGGGCAAGAAACAGAGCAGACAAGAAGACTGGAGAGAGGGACAGTCTAAAGGAGCAGCTGAAAGGAACTGATTGTTCCTTCCTAACTCGAGTACTTTCCATTAATCCTTATTGAATTTCATCCTCTTTACTTCAGACCATTTCTCCAGTTTGTCCAGATCATTTTGAATTTTAATCCTATCTTCCAAAGCACTTCCCAGCTTGGTATCATCCGCAAACTTCATAAGTATCCCCTCTACGCCATTATCTAAATAATTGATGAAGATATTGAACAGAGCCGGACCCAGAATCAATCCCTTCGGGACCCCGCTCATTATGCTCTTCCAGCATGACTGTGAGCCACTGATACCTACTCTCTAGGAACGGTTTTCCAACCAATTATGCCCCCACCTTATGGTAGCTCCATCTAGGTTGTATTTCCCTAGTTTGATTATGAGAAGGTCATGCGAGACAGTATCAAAAGCCTTACTGAAGTCATTGTGTACCACATCTAAACTTCCCCCCACCCATTCCACAAGGTTTGTTACCCTGTCAAAGAAAGCTGTCAGGTTGGTTTGACATGATTTGTTTTGGACGAATCCATGCTGACTGTTTCTTGTCACTTTATTATCTTCTAGGTGTTCGCAAATTGATTGCTTAATTATCCTACTGATCAGCGAAGGCTGAGAGTGCAGAGCGATAGACCAACCCCTGCATCCATCTCCAGCAACAATAAAAAATAAGTTAGGGGCAGAGCATTTAAGTTCCACATGAGAGCCAGGGAGCAGAAGGGGTCTGGTAGAGATTGAGCTCCGCATTATTCCTATTTAAAAAAACAAGGGAATTCCCAGAGGAAAAACTTTGGCCCAGACCCTCAAAAGTATTTCTAAAGTCTCTTAAATGTTTTAAACTAATGGACCTCAGCTGAATATCTGTGTCACTGCCTTGTGAGCAGCAGCACTGCCACTGCTGGCCTCAGAGGATAGCTCCTCCAGGAGGTCTGTGGCTAACGCTGACTTGTCACCCCACTCTAATAGTTTTCATTTCCACTGAATTGAGAAGGATGTGGCTACTAGGGGCTGAGGGCTACTGGCTTCACACTTCACTAAAGATGAGAGGGGTGGGCAGGAACTGAGTTCACACCTTTTCTGCTGCTACTGGGTTTAAGGTGACTTGCAAAGGGGGAAATAAACTGTGTTTGTATTTTGTTTGTCTTTCACGTCTTTAAGCTAGACAAAGGGGACCTGAATCTTTTAAAATTCTGGTTGGTTCGTTTTGTACTTCAGAAATGTGGAGAATATCAAGCCTTTTTGTTGTTGTTGTTGCTAGAGAACTCCTTGGAGGAGGGGAGAACTACAGCAGGAGTATTTTCATCCCTTAGTGAAAGGGCATCAGGGTTTTCACACAGAGAGTTTTTCTCCCAAGTGTGTGTCAGGCATTTGAGTTAAGTAGGTTGTCATAAACATATAGCTAAGGGTAGCATAAAATCCCTCCTTTACCTGTAAAGGGTTAATCCCTCCTTTACCTGGAAAGGATTAAGAAGCTCAGATAACCTAGCTGGCACTTGACCAAAAGGACCAATAAGGGGAGAAGATACTTTCAAATCTGTGGGGGAAGGTTGTTTGTTTTTGTCCTTTGTGTGTTCTCTCTGGATCAGCAAGGAACTAGGGCAGTGAAAATACATCTCCCTAAGCCATATCTGAACTAAGCATCCAATAGTACAGAAATAGTAAGTAATAGCAAGGAAATGCATTAGATTCTTTTGTTTTAGCTTGTGAATTTTCCCTGTGGTAAGAGGGAGGTTTATCCCTGTTTTTGTAGCTTTCAAGTTTTGCCTAGAGGGGAAATCTGTGTTTTGAATCTGATTGCCCTGTAAATTACTTTCCATCCTGATTTTACAGAGGTGCTTCTTTTAGTTTTCTTTATAATAAAGTTTTGGTTTTTAAGAATCTGATTGGGTTTTTAGGAGCCTGGGGGGATATTTTGGGGAAACAGGAACTCCAAGTGGTTCTTTTCCTGAATCTCTGTCTGACTCACTTGGTGGTGGCAGCAGTACTCATCCAAGGACAATGAAGGATTTGTGCCTTGGGGAAGTATTTAACCTAAGCTGGTAGAAATAAGCGTAGGGGGTCTTTCATGCGGGTCCCCACATCTGTACCCCAGAGTTCAGAGTGGGAGGGAACTCTGACATAGGTGTAGAAAATCAGGCCTTTGGGCTTTTATATTAAGTCCCCCAATGACTTCAGATGGAGCTGGGGGCACCCAGCTCAAAAATTAGACTAAAGGAGTTTTAAACCGTCTCTATCAGATTTCACTTCCTTGGTTCTTGTGCTGTCAGAAATCTCCCAATTCTCCTGTGGCCAAGACCTGAATTTCCAACATAAAACTAAAATAGGAAAAAACTTTGCCAATGAGGGGGTGAAGGATAACCCCCGTTTTTCCCTCCATGAGAAAGGGTTTGTTCTGCTGCTTATTTTCCTTTTGAGAGTCACTTTCAAAGTTTATTGGAATGTTTTTTTTCTCCCTTCCACGCTCCAAATTTGATCAATGTTTTCATAAACACAATCCATCAAACTACCAGATTTAATCTAGCAGACAAAGGTGCGATGAGACCCACTGGCTGGAAACTGAAGTTAGCAAAGGTCCAACAGAAAAGAAGACACATTTTAACAGGGAGAGCAATTGACCTTTGGACCAGTTTGCCACAGGCCATGGCAGAATCTCCATTTAAATGGAGCCTGGGTGTTTCTCTAAAAGACATGCCGTAGCTCAAAGAGAGGTGATTGGCCTCAATGCAGGAATCACCGGGTGAGACTCTGTATGTAGTTTCACAGGTCAGAGTCTGATCATAACACTCCCTTCTGGCCTTCAAATCTGTGAAGGTGTGAGCTAGAGCAGCAGATGGAGAACAGACAGAGCCACCATGAAAGCCACTAGGGGACTTCACTGTTACCTCACTTTTATGAGGGATGCGCTCACGTACTGCAGTGACGAGCAGCAGGAGCAGACCTTACGATCGACAGAATCTGGCCCTGTCATTCTGAGTGAGCTCTGTTGCACTGATAACAGGGGGCTGACACGTGTTGCGATACTTGGGCTTAGAAATTTACCTAGATTGTGAGCTGAACTGTGAGAAAGGTCAAGAGACGTAAGAACAATTGAGATCAACAAATGTTAATGGGAAAAGGTGCCAAAGGGACACACGCCGAATTAGTCTAAACAAAAAGGTGTCCTGATATAATTCAAATGCTGTGTGAAGATCGTGTCTGGTAAACAAGAAAAGTGGGACTGGAAGTGGATGAACTAGAATTGGTGTGTTGTAAATTAGGCTTAGTTCATGGACCAGGCAATGATGGATGGGCTATTCCACCCGCCCGTTCCCTTTTGGGGCCCGCCACAAGAGACTGTGTGGGAAAGACTCTGGGGGCTACCGTGACACTGGCTGACTGAAAGAAAGGGCTGGAACAAACTTCACTATCACAGCTGCCACCCCTATGATCTCCTGGGATCCTGTGCGCCTCTTTAAATTTAAACCTTGCAGGCAGAGGTAGGACTTGTAAATATTGAAACTGTTGCACTGGAAGATGCGCAAAGCTGCCATCAGCTGGGTCTAGGATCACAGACAACCACGGACCTCGTTAAAGCCAATGGGTGCTGAGCACACCCACGCTGACAGCAAGAGCAGGCAGACCTCTTTAGAGAGGAGAAACAGCTGAGGATGGTGTTGGAACCACCCAAGGCATGAAGCCGTGTGGCAGGTGGCAGCAAACCCATATGGACTGAGGGGGTCTCCCTGCCTGCCAATGTAAGGACTGGGAGACCTGGGGTCAGCTGTGTTTGCAGGAGGGCAAGAAACAGAGCAGACAAGAAGACTGGAGAGAGGGACAATCTAAAGGAGCAGCTGAAAGCCCGGTAGCAGACCCTGGTAGAAACCTGAAGAGAGGATTTTGGGCCCTGGGTATGGGCTGCATGGAGCATTTTTGGTGCTGTGAGCAAAATAAATTGTTTCGTGCTGTTTGATTCCTTGTGCGTTCGCAGACACAGGACTTGGGACAGTCTTTGGAAATCAACAGACCCGCAGCCACGGAATCCCCGACTGCCAGCAATTGCTGCTCCCAGCTGGAATGCCCTGGGGGGCCCCAAGCTCTAACTAGGCCCTGGGCCCAAAAGGGGCAACGTTGTACTGTAGGGGGCTCCCCTGGGGTGGTCTCTGGCGAGAACTGCGCTCAGAACGGCTCAACTGTGTCCTCCACTGCTGGCAAGGGCAGGAGAGTCCCCTGGGAAATAGTCACTTTAGGGAGGTGGGGGACCCCCCCATCCCTTGAAATGGCTCAGCCTGTGCGTTTGGAGCTCCACCCATGGCCCCCGTTTAAATCAATGGGAAGGCTCCCAGGGGCTGCAATGGGTGTCTGTCGGATCTGCCCCGGACGCTGGCATGTCCTGGGCAGCGCTGGCTGGGCTCCCGGGTGTATTGGAATCTGGGCGACGTGGTCTCTCGCCCCTGCGACAAACAGGAGACTGTGAAAGGTAGCGAGGCGGTTTCCTGTCTGAGGGTGGAAAGGCAGCGAGGTGGTTTCCTGTCTGAGGGTGAGGAAGGAGGGGGTAGACTCACAGGAACAGTCTCTGCAGGTTCAGCACAGTATAAGAGAGTGAGTCCCTTGGTCTGAGCTTCACTCTGAGCCTCCCAGGGCCATCCAGCCTTTGGACCTGCAGGTACAGTCACATCTTTAACTCTTTGGGTCAGGTCCATCCCTGGGGTGAGCCCCCTGGGGGGAAGCATGGCGACAGGTCAACCTTGTCTCTTCACTCAGACCCAGGGTTTTAAGAGCGGCTCGTGATTTGGGGGCCACAATTTTTGGGACCCGACTGAAAAGAACTGAAAGGGGTCAGATCTTCGGGGGTGGGAGGCTCTGAAGGTGTCTCAAGTTACACTGCTAAAAATCACTCGTGACTTCTCAAAATTTAGTCCTAAGAAAATGAAACACGTCTGTGTTTAAACTTCAAAAAGAAACAAAGAAAAGTTTTTGCCCAACTCTTTCCCCAGCCTGTAAAGGTCTTTGCTTGTTTACAAGGGTTCCTGCTCTCCGGCTACCCGTCCCTCTCCTGAGGTGGCTCAGGGGAGTCTCCAGAGATGACCCCAATCACCTTGGAACTAGGGATCCAGGGCAGGCATTTCTCTTGGTTGGTGTTGAGATTCTCATGGAATTTTCTTCCTGTCCCCCAGGTGAAGATGACATTTTTGCTGATCACCGTGACTTACCTTTGCGCTTACACATTGATGGACTCAATCGATGCTGTAATGTTGGTGAGACCCAATGCCGTCTAGTTATGTATCTTTGTGCTGACCCTAGTACCTGACAACTTTCCATCTAAAAGAATTTGTCAATGGTGAGGTCTCTTGGGGGACTTCCTGGAGTCTCTGGCTCCTGTCTCTTCTGGGGTTATAGAAAGCTCTGTTTGGAGCAGGGTTTTCTCTTGGTTTATTTGTGGGGGGAGCACTGGAGGAGGTAGAAGGGGCTGGCTGATGCTGGGAATGTCGTCCTGGGTTTGGTGAAGAAGTTCTGTCCAAGAGGAAGGTATGTCTGTGTTCCCTAACGGTGGTCAGACCTGGATTAGTCTAGTCTCCTCTGGAACCTCACTGCAGAGCAGATGCCCTCACCCGGGAAATGCTTTGTACCAGGGATTAAATTTAGCTGGGGCTGTCGGGGCTGGAGCTGTGGTCAATGTTTTCAAACCCGTAGGAGCCTCGGCATACCCCGTGGAGCTGAAATGCTGAGCCCCAGTGTCCCCCGCCCCCACTGTGGGGCTAAAGTCCCCGTGCCCCACCACCACAGGGCTTAAGCCTTGAGTTCTGGTGCCCCTCTCTAGGGCACCGAGACCCCCCCCCCCGCAGCTGAAGCCTGGAGTCCCAAATGGGGGTAGGGCATGGGGGGCTCCAGGAAAGTCTCTGAAGGCAGTACCACCGCCAGCAGCAGCGCAGAAGTAAGGAGGGCACGGTATGGGATTACCACCCTTACTTCTGCGCTGCTGCCTGCAGAGCTGGGCACTCAGCCAGCAGCCGCCACTTTCCAGCTGCCCAGCTCTGAAGGCAGCAGTGCAGATGTAAGGGTGGCATGGTATGGTATTGCTAACCTTACTTCTGGGCTGCTGCTGGTGGAGCGCTGCCTTCAGAGCTGAGTGCCCGGCCAACAGCCACCGCTCTCTGGCCGCCCAGCTCTGAAGGCAGCAGAGAGGTAAGGGTGGCAATACTGCGACCCCCCGCCCCTAAAATAACCTTGTGACCCCCGGCAACTCCCTTTTGGGTCAGGACCCCCAATTTGAGAAATACTAGTCTCCCCTGTGAAATCTGTATGGTATTGGGTGAAAGCACAAAAAAGATCAGATTTCATGGGGGGACACCAGATTTCACAGAGGGAGACCAGATTTCACAGTCTGTGACGCATTTTTCATGGCCATGAAGTTGGTAGGGCCCTACTTATGAGTTTGTTTGGTAAGGGGAGCGCTCTCTCTCTCTCTCTCTCCCTCTCTCTCCTTGTTTATACCAGGGAAAATCAGAAAAAATGTCTCCTGGTGGCTGGCCCAGCCCAGTTCCACTGGTGCTAGCCATGCTGGGAGCCCGGCAGCCATCCACCCCCGGTGTTTTATATGCTGTGTCATTCCAGGTGAATTGTCAGCCAGTGCTGGACATGGCATGCAATGCTTTTGATGACCAGTATATCGGCTGCACAGAGGACATGGAAAATATAATCAAGTCTAAACTGCTGCAGCAAGAGAAATCAATGCACAAGGTGTTTAACAAAAGCTGGGAAGCTGCGAAAAAACAATGGAATAAGATTAAGAAAAACCTCTCTCTTCCTATAGGGTTTAAGGATGAGAATGGAATAGCAATCCTGGCCTATACCAGAGGAGATAAGATACCTTTGTACCCGGAATTCAACAAAGCTGTGAGAGAGGCTGGTAAATCCCGAGCTTATTATCTCAAACATTTCCCATTCAAAGCCCTTCATTTTTATTTGACCAGAGCATTGCAGCTCCTGAAGAGAGACTGTGCTGAGATGTACGAGACGGAGGTGTACCGGGGAGTCAGTTCTCTCCACTTCGAACCCAATAAGAGAGGTAACATGAGCCGGTTTGGGACATTTACCTCTTCATCTTTAAACAGGAGCGTAGCTCAGACATTTGGCTTGGACACATTCTTCACCATCCGGACCTGCTTCGGGGTCCGTGTTAAAAACATCTCTTATTTCCAAGACGAGGCAGAAGTGCTGATTCCAGTCAATGAGATATTTAGGGTGTCCAACTTCACCAAGGACAAGAACAGCAACATGTTTGTCCTCCACAGCACAAATCAGACCTTCAGCCGCTACAACTGCGCCTACATAGGTCAGTAGGAGACTTTGGGTCCAATTCTCCCCACCCTGGGTTGTCACTTCAGTGGTGTCATCTCTTGGGGTATTTTTATCACAAGTCTCATGCTAGCTGGGTTTCTTCTTAAAGTCCCTGCTCCTGGAATCAGGTCATTCTGGGACAATCTCAGGTGGCGCAAAAAGGCTGCAACCTGGCTGGTGGCGGCCAGCAGAGAATTTCTCTTGCTGGTGTAAAGGCAGCATAAGATGCTCCTGTGTCAACTGCTCCCACCCCACATCTGCTGGGCGGGTGGGGTTTCTGAGGGCAGGGAGGGGGCAGGGGAGAGCAGAACAAGTGTGGGGGGTGATGAATGTCCCTCAGCTGTCGCTAAGCCATCTCCCATTCTGGTGCTAGGCAGGCCGGGAGAGAGGCTGGAGATGTTTAGAATTGACTGGGCAATTCATGGAGGGGCCTTTCTAACTCCAGGAGCCAGGCTGGGAAGAGATTTGTTACTGCCTGGGCAAGAAGAAGAAAGTTGTGATCTGTATTCTAGTAGTGCACAGCGTGAGATCAGGGCCGGTTGTGCTATAAAACTCAGAGCCTTGCCCTGAACAGCTCTCAGTCTCAATGGACAAAACAGACAACAGGTGGGAGAAAGGAAGGATCCTTGCTCCTCTGTTACCAATGGGAAATGGAAGCACCGGCTAGATGAAGGTGACCTAGCCATGATCACCCAGGGAATCCGCTGCAGGGCCAGGGACAGAACCCAGATCTCCTGAGCACCCCCCACGGTCTTAGCCACACGCCCATTTTTCTGTTCCTCCACTGGGCTAATGGAGCGTATTGATGCTGCAGCACACGGTAAAAGCAGCAAAGAATCCTGTGGCACCTTATAGACTAACAGACGTTTTGCAGCATGAGCTTTCGTGGGTGAATACCCACTTCATCGGATGCAACAGGATTCTTTGCTGCTTTTACAGAACCAGACTAACACGGCTACCCCTCTGATACTCAGCACACGGTGACATCTCTCCGACGGGGTTAGACGGGAACCCCCTGCATGACTTTTTCTGCTCTCCCAAAAGGCATTGCGGTTCTCCTCATATACACGGCAGCCGTAATCCACTGCTTTCCTACCACACCTTCCTTGCAAGGATTCAGCGCATCCCGGCAGCACCCCGGGGATGTAGGCAGAACCCGCATTGCACAGGTGGGGGAACGGCAGGTCGCTAATCAATGGCAGAGATGGTGACTCCCAGCCTCATGCTTTCACCACAAACAATAACCCTTCTTCAGCGGGTGAGCTGTTCCTTATACCCCTGCAAAGAGACGTGGGCGCTTCTGGTATCTTCAGCGTGCTGCTCTCCAGCGTCCGGCTTGTTCTAGCTCTCACCTACTGAGTGAAACCCAGTGACCATTTTACTGTGACTGCAACCCAGCAGGCTGGCAGGGGAGCTGCCGTTTCTGGGGCGTTCTGTCCCAGGGGGTTTCCCAGTGAGGTCACTAAGCAGGCTGAATCGAGGGCCACCCAGAGGATTCAGGGGGCCTGGGGCAAAGCAATTTTGGGGGCTCCTTCCATAAAAAAAGTTGCAATACTATAGAATACTATATTCTCGTGGGGGCCCCTGCAGGGCCTGGGGCAAATTGTCCCATTTCCCCCCTCCCCACCCCCCACCCCCCCCCCGGACGGCCCTGGCTGAGTTAGACTGCAATTAACACAGGCCTTCTCTTTGCATTCCAGGAAAGAAAGGGCGACGGTGTCCCTAGCGCTCTGAAGGATTTCACGCAGAATCTGACATCCGGAGCACGGCCTGGATATGCTGAAGCAGAAACCACGTGAAATGTTTGCTTTGCTCTTCTTCGGTCCCTTGTGCAGCCCACTTATGTTCCAAGATGCTATTAAACAGCCAGTGCTTGATGGGTAGTAAGCTGACCCTCCCCAGCTTGGCAGCCTGCCAATGATTTGTCAACAGATCACCACTAGAGGGCATGGGAAATCTTCCGCTGGATTTGCTTGCTGCATTTACAGACAAAGCCTCCTACTTGGCGGTATTTACTATGCGTCCATCCCATGTTATAGTTAACTCTGAACCCTGCTTTGTGTCATCTGGGCTACAGACATGAGCAGCTGCTGTGCTGAGCTGATGATTGATGCCACTTATTTAATAAATTTGCTATAATTAATGAGAAGTACAGAGTCCTGACACCCTATTTTGTCACAAGTTCTAACTAGACTGCTATGTAGGTATTCAGCCTCCCCCCCACAGTCTCTTGGGGCAGGCCCCAAAAGGGAGCGGGCGGGTGGAATAGCCCATCCATCATTGCCTGGTCCATGAACTAAGCCTAATTTACAACACACCGATTCTGGTTCATCCACGTTCAGTCCCACGCTTTTCTTGTTTACCAGGCATGAGCTTCACACGGCCCTTGAATTACATTAGGAGATTTTTTTGTTTGGACTAATTTGGCGCGTGCCCCTTTGACAACTTTTCCCATTAACATTTGTTGATCTCAATTGTTCTTACATCTCTTGACCTTTCTCACAGTTCAGCTCACAATCTAGTATCAGAGGGGTAGCCGTGTTAGTCTGGATCTGTAAAAGCAACAAAGAATCCTGTGGCACCTTATAGACTAACAGACGTTCTGCAGCATGAGCTTTCGTGGGTGAATACCCACTTCTTCAGATGCAAGTGGTGGAAATTTCCAGGGGCAGGTTTATATATGCAAGCCAGAAGCAAGCTAGAGATAACGAGGTTAGTTCAATCAGGGAGGATGAGGCCCTGTTCTAGCAGTTGAGGTGTGAAAACCAAGGGAGGAGAAACTGGTTCTGTAATTGGCAAGCCATTCACAGTCTTTGTTTAATCCTGAGCTGATGGTGTCAAATTTGCAGATGAACTGGAGCTCAGCAGTTTCTCTTTGAAGTCTGGTCCTGAAGTTTTTTTGCTGCAGGATGGCCACCTTAAGATCTGCTATTGTGTGGCCAGGGAGGTTGAAGTGTTCTCCTACAGGTTTTTGTATATTGCCATTCCTAATATCTGATTTGTGTCCATTTATCCTTTTCCTTAGAGACTGTCCAGTTTGGCCGATGTACATAGCAGAGGGGCATTGCTGGCATATGATGGCATATATTACATTGGTGGACGTGCAGGTGAATGAACCGGTGATGGTGTGGCTGATCTGGTTAGGTCCTGTGATGGTGTTACTGGTGTAGATATGTGGGCAGAGTTGGCATCGAGGTTTGTTGCATGGGTTGGTTCCTGAGCTAGAGTTACTATGGTGCGGTGTGCAGTTACTGGTGAGAATATGCTTCAGGTTGGCAGGTTGTCTGTGGGCGAGGACTGGCCTGCCACCCAAGGCCTGTGAAAGTGTGGGATCATTCTCCAGGATGGGTTGTAGATCCCTGATGATGCGCTGGAGGGGTTTTAGCTGGGGACTGTATGTGATGGCCAGTGGAGTCCACAAATCAGATATTAGGAATGGCAATATACAAAAACCTGTAGGAGAACACTTCAACCTCCCTGGCCACACAATAGCAGATCTTAAGGTGGCCATCCTGCAGCAAAAAAACTTCAGGACCAGACTTCAAAGAGAAACTGCTGAGCTCCAGTTCATCTGCAAATTTGACACCATCAGCTCAGGATTAAACAAAGACTGTGAATGGCTTGCCAATTACAGAACCAGTTTCTCCTCCCTTGGTTTTCACACCTCAACTGCTAGAACAGGGCCTCATCCTCCCTGATTGAACTAACCTCGTTATCTCTAGCTTGCTTCTGGCTTGCATATATAAACCTGCCCCTGGAAATTTCCACCACTTGCATCTGAAGAAGTGGGTATTCACCCACGAAAGCTCATGCTGCAGAACGTCTGTTAGTCTATAAGGTGCCACAGGATTCTTTGTTGCTCTCACAATCTAGGTAAATTTCTAAGCCCAAGTATCGCAACATGTGTCAGCCCCCTGTTATCAATGCCACAGAGCTCACTCAGAATGACAGGGCCAGATTCTATCGATCGTAGGGTCTCCTCCTGCTGCTCATCACTGCAGTACGTGAGCACATCCCTCATAAAAGTGAGGTAACAGTGACGTCCCTAGTGGCTTTCATGGAGGCTCTGTCTCTTCTCCATCTGCTGCTCTAGCTCACACCTTCACAGATTTGAAGGCCAGAAGGGAGCATTTGATCAGACTCTGACCTGTGCCACTACATACAGAGTCTCACCCCGTGATTCCTGCATTGAGGCCAATCACCTCTCTTCGAGCTACAGCATGTCTTTAAGAGAAACACCCAGGCTTCATTTAAATGGAGAATCCGCCATGGCCTGTGGCAAACTGGTCCAAAGGTTAATTGCTCTCCCTCTTAAAATGTGTCTTCTTTTCTGTTGGACCTTTGCTAACATCAGCTTCTAACCAGTGGGTCTCATCGCACCTTTGTCTGCTAGATTAAATCCGGTAGTTTGATGGGTGGTGTTTATGAAAACATTGATCAAATTTGGAGCATGGAAGGGAGAAAAAAACCCCATCCAGAATAAACTTTGAAGGTGACTCTCAAAAGGAAAATAAGCAGTAGAACAAACGCTTTGTCATGGAGAAAGAAGGGGGGGGGGGTTATCCTTCACCCCTTCATTGGCAAAGGTTTTTCCTGCTTTAGTTTTATGTTGGAAATTCAGGTCCTGGCCGCAGGAGAACTGGAAGATCTTTGAGCTGGGTGCCCCCAATTCCATCTGAAGTCATTGGGGGATGTAATAAAAAAGCCCAAAGGCTTGATTTTTCTATACCTATTTAACTCAAATGTCTGACAGACACTTGGGAGAAAAACTCTCTGTGTGAAAACCCTGATGCCCTTTCACTGAGGGATGAAAATACTCCCACTGTAGTTCTCCCCTCCTCCAAGGAGTTCTCTAGCAACAACAACAACAAAAAGGCTTGATATTCTCCACATTTCTGAAGCACAAAACGAACCAACCAGAATTTTAAAAGATTCAGGTCCCCTTTGTCTATCTTAAAGACGTGAAAGACAAACAAAATACAAACACAGTTTGTTTCCCCCTTTGCAAGTCACCTTAAACCCAATAGCAGCAGAAAAGGTGTGAACTCAGTTCCTGCCCACCCCTCTCATCTTTAGTGAAGTGTGAAGCCAGTAGCCCTCAGCCCCTAGTAGCCACATCCTTCTCAATTCAGTGGAAATGAAAACTATTAGAGTGGGGTGACAAGTCAGCATTAGCCACAGACCTCCTGGAGGAGCTATCCTCTGAGGCAAGCGGTGGCAGTGCTGCTGCTCACAAGGCAGTGACACAGACACTCACCTGGGGTCTATTACTTTTAAACGTTTAAGAAACTTTAGCTCTGCCATCGCTTGGTAACAAAGGCCCAGAGCCTCAAACTTATTTAGGCTCCTAACTTCCATTAGAATCTGTGTAAATTAGGAATTGAAATACTTTTGAGGGTCTGGGCCAAAGTTTTTTTCTCTCTGGGAATTCTCCCCCCATTTTCTTTTAACACACCCTGGGCCTCAACACAAACAGAAATGGGAATGGAGGGTGGGAGAGAAGCCTAAAATGTCATGGAAACCTGTCAAAAATACATGGTGATGAATACTATCAAGGTATATACTACTACTCTGCCTCTGAGTTTGTGAGGGACCAGCAACCCCCTCACATAAGGTACTATTCAATACATTTACATGGTGTCACCTTAAATAAATAACATATAGAAAAACATCTGCTGTATTATGTGTTAAGTGCTGTTGAATGTCGTTGCTGTGGTAACACTGTCTAGGCTGCTAAGCTATTACACCTGCTCAGTGCTGCTGTTCAAGTAGGTAGGGACAAAATAAAGTCCAAGGCACAAAACAAGATTAAACTAGCTAGAGACATAAAGAAAAAAAAGAAAACAGTCTATAAATATATTAGAAGCCAGGGAAAGACCGATGACAGGGTAGGCCTGTTACTCAATGAGCGGGGTGGAAATGGAAGAAATGCTAAATGACTTTTTTGTTTCAGTTTTCACTAAAAAGGTGAGTAGCAATTGAACATCTAACATAGTGAATGCACGTGAAAAAGAGGTAGGATCAGAGGCTAAAATAGGGAAAGAACAAGTTAAAAATTACTTAGACAAGTTAAATATATTGAAGTCAACAGGGCCTGATGAAATGCATCCTAGAATATTCAAGGAGCCGGCTAAAGAGATATCTGAGCCACTAGTGATTATTTCTAAAAACTCATGGAAGATGGGAGAGATTCCAGAGGACTGGAAAAGGGCAAATATAGTGCCCATCTATAAAAAGGAGAATAAGGACAACCTAGGGAATTACAGACCAGTCGGCTTATCTTCAGTACCCGGAAAGATAATGAAACAACTAATTAAGCAATCAATTTGCAAACACTTAAAAGATAAGAACGTGATAAGTAACAGTCAGCATGGATATGTCAAGAACAAATTGTGTCAAATGAACCTAATCTATTTCTTTGAAAGGGTAAGAAGCCTTGTGGATGGGAGGAGATGGTAGATGTGGTATATCTTGACCTTAGTAAAGCTTTTGATACTGTCTCACTTGACCTTCTCATAAACAAACTAGAGAAATACAACCTAGATGGAGCTACGATAAGGTGAGGGCATAACTGGTTGGAAAACCATTCCCACAGAGTAGTTGTCAGTGGTTCACAGTCAACCTGGAAGGCCATAACCAGTGGGGTCCCGCAGGGATCAGTTCTGGGTCTGGTTCTGTTCAATATCTTCATAACCTTATTGAGGTTGCAGGAACAAACCATCCCGATGTGTAGGAAGAAAAGTAAATATGGCAGGCGACCAGCTTGGCTTAACAGTGAAATCCTTGCTCGTCTTAAACACAAAAGAACAGCTTACAAGAAGTGGAAGATTGGACAAATAACCAGGGAGGAGTATAAAAGTATTGTTCAGGCATGCAGGTGTGAAATCAGGAAGTCCAATCACACTTGGAGTTGCAGCTAGCCGGAGATGTTAGGAGTAACAAGAAGGGTTTCTTTAGGTATGTTAGCAACAGGAAGAAAGTCAAGGAAAGTGTGGGCCCCTTGCTGAATGAGGGAGGGAACCTAGTGACAGAGGATGTGGAGAAAGCTAGTGTACTCAATGCTTTTTTTGCCTCTGTCTTCACAGACAAGGTCAGCTCCCAGACAGCTGCACTCTGCAGCACGGTATGGGGAGGAGGTGACCAGTTCTCTGTGGAGTAAGAAGTAGTTCAGGGCTATTTAGGAAAGCTGGACGAGCACAAGTCCATGGGGCCGGATGCGCTGCATCCGAGGGTGCTAAAGGAGTTGGCCGATGAGATTGCAGAGCCATTGGCCATTATCTTTGAAAAATCATGGCGATCGGGGGAGGTCCCGGATGACTGGAAAAAAGCTAATGTAGTGCCCATCTTTAAAAAAGGGAAGAAGGAAGATCCAGGGAACTACAGGCCAGTCAGTCTCACCTCAGTCCCTGGAAAAATCATGGAACAGGTCCTCAAGGAATCAATCCTGAACCACTTAAAGGAGGGGAAAGTGATCAGGAACAGTCAGCATGGATTCACCAAGGGCAAGTCATGCCTGACTAACCTAATTGCCTTCTATGACGAGATAACCGGCTCTGTGGATGAGGGGAAAGCAGTGGATGTGCTATTTCTGGACTTTAGCAAAGCTTTTGATACAGTCTCCCACAGTATTCTTGCCAGCAAGTTAAAGAAGTATGGGCTGGATGAATGGATGGTAAGGTGGATAGAAGTTTTGCCTAGAGGGGAAATCCTCTGTGTTTTGAATCTGATTGCCCTGTAAATTACTTCCCATCCTGATTTTACAAAAGTGCTTCTTTTACTTTTTCTTTATAATAAAGTTCTGGTTTTTAAGAATCTGATTGGGTTTTTAGGAGCCTGGGGGGATATTTTAGGGAAACAGGAACTCCAAGTGGTTCGCTTCCTGAATCTCTGTCTGACTCACTTGGTGGTGGCAACCTAAGCTGGTAGAAATAAGTGTAGGGGGTCTTTCATGCGGGTCCCCGCATCTGTACCCCAGAGTTCAGAGTGGGGAGGGAACTCTGACATAGGTGTAGAAAAATCAGGCCTTTGGGCTTTTATATTAAGTCCCCCAATGACTTCAGATGGAGTTGGGGGCACCCAGCTCAAAAATTAGACTAAAGGAGTTTTAAACCGTCTCTATCAGATTTCACTTCCTTGGTTCTTGTGTTGTCAGAAATCTCCCAATTCTCCTGTGGCCAAGACCTGAATTTCCAACATAAAACTAAAATAGGAAAAAACTTTGCCAATGAGGGGTGAAGGATAACCCCCGTTTTTCCCTCCATGATAAAGGGTTTGTTCTGCTGCTTATTTTCCTTTTGAGAGTCACTTTCAAAGTTTATTGGAATGTTTTTTTTTCTCCCTTCCACGCTCCAAATTTGATCAATGTTTTCATAAACACCACCCATCAAACTACCGGATTTAATCTAGCAGACAAAGGTGCGATGAGACCCACTGGCTGGAAACTGAAGTTAGCAAAGGTCCAACAGAAAAGAAGACACATTTTAACAGGGAGAGCAATTGACCTTTGGACCAGTTTGCCACAGGCCATGGCAGAGTCTCCATTTAAATGGAGCCTGAGTATTTCTCTAAAAGACATGCCGTAGCTCAAAGAGAGGTGATTGGTCTCAATGCAGGAATCACCAGGTGATACTCTGTATGTAGTGTCACAGGTCAGAGTCTGATCATAACGCTCCCTTCTGGCCTTCAAATCTGTGAAGGTGTGAGCTAGAGCAGCAGATGGAGAAGAGACAGAGCCTCCATGAAAGCCACTAGGGGACTTCACTGTTACCTCACTTTTATGAGGGATGCGCTCACGTACTGCAGTGATGAGCAGCAGGAGGAGACCTTACGATCGACAGAATCTGGCCCTGTCATTCTGAGTGAGCTCTGTTGCACTGATAACAGGGGGCTGACACGTGTTGCGATACTTGGGCTTAGAAATTTACCTAGACTGTGAGCTCAATTGTGAGAAAGGTCAAGAGACGTAAGAACAATTGAGATCAACAAATGTTAATGGGAAAAGGTGCCAAAGGGACACACGCCGAATTAGTCTAAACAAAAAAGTGACCTAATATAATTCAAATGCTGTGTGAAGATCGTGCCTGGTAAACAAGAAAAGTGGGACTGGAAATGGATGAACTAGAATTGGTGTGTTGTAAATTAGGCTTAGTTCATGGACCAGGCAATGATGGATGGGCTATTCCACCCGCCAGTTTCCTTTTGGGGCCCGCCACAAGAGACTGTGTGGGAAAGACTCTGGGGGCTACCGTGACACTGGCTGACTAAAAGAAGGGGCTGGAACGAACTTCACCATCACAGCTGCCACCCCTATGATCTCCTGGGATCCTGTGCGCCTCTTTAAATTTAAAC
Organism: Mauremys reevesii; assembly: GCF_016161935.1. Lineage (NCBI taxonomy): Eukaryota > Metazoa > Chordata > Testudines > Geoemydidae > Mauremys > Mauremys reevesii. Next base: position 12,739,726 of record NC_052623.1, read on the forward strand.
CTTGCAGGCAAGGCGTGGCCATCTACGGGGCAGAGGTAGGACTTGTAAATATTGAAACTGTTGCACTGGAAGATGTGCAAAGCTGCCATCAGCTGGGTCTAGGATCACAGACAACCACGGACCTCGTTAAAGCCAATGGGTGCTGAGCACACCCACGCTGACAGCAAGAGCAGGCAGACCTCTTTAGAGAGGAGAAACAGGTGAGGATGGTGTGGGAACCGCCCGAGGCATGAAGCCGTGTGGCAGGTGGCAGCAAACCCATATGGACTGAGGGAGTCTCCCTGCCTGCCAATGTAAGGACTAGGAGACCTGTGGTCAGCTGTGTTTCCAGGAGGGCAAGAAACAGAGCAGACAAGAAGACTGGAGAGAGGGACAATCTAAAGGAGCAGCTGAAAGCCCGGTAGCAGACCCTGGTAGAAACCTGAAGAGAGGATTTTGGGTCCTGGGTATGGGCTGCATGGAGCATTTTTGGTGCTGTGAGCAAAATAAATTGTTTCGTGCTGTTTGATTCTTTGTGCGTTCGCAGACACAGGACTTGGGACAGTCTTTGGAAATCAACAGACCCGCAGCCACGGAATCCCCGACTGCCAGCAATTGCTGCTCCCAGCTGGAATGCCCTGGGGGGCCCCAAACTTGGACTAGCCCCTGGGCCCAAAAGGGACAACGTTGTACTGTAGGGGGCTCCCCTGGGGTGGTCTCTGGTGAGAACTGCGCTCAGAACGGCTCAGCTGTGTCCTCCACTGCTGGCAAGGGCAGGAGAGTCCCCTGGGAAATAGTCACTTTAGGGAGGTGGGGGACCCCCCCATCCCTTGAAATGGCTCAGCCTGTACGTTTGGAGCCCCACCCAGGGCCCCCGTTTAAATCAATGGGAAGGCTCCCAGGGGCTGCAATGGGTGTCTGTCGGATCTGCCCTGACGCTGGCATGTCCTGGGCAGCGCTGGCTGGGCTCCCGGGTGTATTGGAATCTGGGCGACGTGGTCTCTCGCCCCTGCGACAAACAGGAGACTGTGAAAGGCAGTGATGTGGTTTCCTGTCTGAGGGTGGGGAAGGAGGGGGTAGACTCACAGGAACAGTCTCTGCAGGTTCAGCACAGTATAAGAGAGTGAGTCCCTTGGTCTGAGCTTCACTCTGAGCCTCCCAGGGCCATCCAGCCTTTGGACCTGCAGGTACAGTCACATCTTTAACTCTTTGGGTCAGGTCCATCCCTGGGGTGAGCCCCCTGGGGGGAAGCATGGCGACAGGTCAACCTTGTCTCTTCACTCAGACCTAGGGTTTTAAGAGCGGCTCGTGATTTGGGAGCCACGATTTTTGGAGACCCGACTGAAAAGAACTGAAAGGGGTCAGATCTTCGGGGGTGGGAGGCTCTGAAGGTGTCTCAAGTTACACTGCTAAAAATCACTTGTGACTTCTCAAAATTTAGTCCTAAGGAAATGAAACACGTCTGTATTTAAACTTCAAAAAGAAACAAAGAAAAGTTTTTGCCCAACTCTTTCCCCAGCCTGTAAAGGTCTTTGCTTGTTTACAAGGGTTCCTGCTCTCCGGATACCCATCCCTCTCCTGAGGTGGCTCAGGGGAGTCTCCAGAGATGACCCCAATCACCTTGGAACAAGGGAGCCAGGGCAGGCATTTCTCTTGGTTGGTGTTGAGAGTCTTGTGGAATTTTCTTCCTGTCCCCCAGATGAAGATGACATTTTTGCTGATCACCGTGACTTACCTTTGCGCTCACACATTGATGGACATCCCTCAGGTAACTCAATCGATGCTGTAATGTTGGTGAGACCCAATGCCGTCTAGTTATGTATCTTTGTGCTGACCCTAGTATCTGACAACTTTCTATCTAAAAGAATTTGTCAATGGTGAGGTCCCTTGGGGGACTTCCTGGAGTCTCTGGCTCCTCTCTCTTCTGGGGTTATAGAAAGCTCTGTTTGGATCAGGGTTTTCTCTTGGTTTATTTGTGCGGAGAGCACTGGAGGAGGTAGAAGGGGCTGGCTGACGCTAGGAATGTTGTCCTGGGTTTGGTGGAGAAGTTCTGTCCAAGAGGAAGGTATGTCTGTGTTTCCTAATGGTGGTCAGACCTGGATTAGTCTAGTCTCCTCTGGAACCTCACTGCAGAGCAGATGCCCTCACTCGGGAAATGCTTTGTACCAGGGATTAAATTTAGCTGGGGCTGTCGGGGCTGGAGCTGTGATCAATATTTTCAAACCCGCAGCAGAGTGGGGGCTATCCAGTTTATTGCACTGAGTGTTGCATGTATGATTACCTGCCCTGTGGGCGGGTGGCGTATGTGTGCAGTCGGTGCAAAGAGCTCCTGGCCCTCAGAGACCATGTACGGACTTTGGAGGCCAGGGTGGCGGAACTGGAGGAGTTAAGAGAGGCAGAAAGGTATGTTGATGAGGCTTTCTGGGACACTGTAGAATAGTCACATCTCTGCTCAGACAGCTCCTGTGCTGTTGAGGAGGAAGAACGGCCCAGGGAAGCAGAGCAGTCAATGGGAGCAGTGGGAAACCTTCCTGTAGTTGGGACCCTCCTTCCAGATGGTGCTGGGGTTGCCTCTCGCACTGAGGTTACCACTCCGGGGGAGGGAACTCCAGTTTCTAGGAAAAGGCAGGTGTTAGTAATGGGAGATTTGATTATTAGAAACGTAGATAGCTGGGTCTGTGATGACCAGGAGAACCGTATGGTGACTTGCCTGCCTGGTGCGAAGGTTGCGGACCTCTCGAGGCATCTAGACAGACTTATGTGTAGTGCTGAGGAGGAGCCGGTGGTCGTGGTACATGTAGGCTTGCTGCCTATTAGTTTCATTTGGTGGCCCCTTGTTCTTGTATTATGAGAAGGAGTAAATAACACTTCCTAATTTACTTTCTCTCTACCACTCATGATTTTATAGACCTCGGTCATATCCCCCCCTAGTCGCCTCTTTTCCAAGCTGAAAAGTCCCAGTCTGATTAATCTCTCCTCATACAGAAGCTGTTCAATACCCCAGTCATTCTTGTTGCCCTTTTCTAAACCTTTTCCAATTCCAATGTATCTTTTTTGAGGTGGGGTGACCACATCTGCACGCAGTATTCAAGGACAGGCCCTGGTAGCACATCTCTGATGAACCTGTGCTAGCAGGGAGCTGGAGAGGGTCCTAAAGCAGTTGTGGAGGCACAGGGATTGTGGGTGGGTGGGCTGAGCTCCAGTGGATCACTGAGATCTGTGCATAACTTTGGAGCTCCCTGGATCCTTGGCCCCCCTTTACATTCAGAGAGAAGAAAGGGACCTCCCCTCCTGGAAAAATCTGAGGGAAATTTCCATATATGGAGCCTTGTGGAATCTCCCTGGCCTGCCCTGAAACCTGGGTTTCTAATGCAGGAGAGGGGGCTGCTGGGGAAAAATCTGGTCCTATATTATAATAATTATTATTTATTATATTTTATTTCAGCGAGATCACAGCTGTGACAACATCATTGTTACCACTCGGCCACCCCCAAGGTTTCCTTGTGACTGATTGGAACCATAAGGAATAGAGCCTGCAGCAGAGCTGCCACTGCAGTCCAGCTGGATAGCATCACCCCACATCCCCTGTGATTTGGCCTCCTGCAGTTTGCCCTGGGCTATCACAGGGGTTAAAGCTGGTGCACACGAAGCCAAGCAGCTGAGGTTCCCTGATGGCCAAGTGGCCCCCAAGGAAATGTGCAGACAGGCTTCATAAAGACAGTAGCCGCCCTATCTGAACAGATGCTGCCTGCTGCCCAGGCAGCCTCTCCGATGACTACATCTGCCCATGCTCCATGGTGAGTATTTTAATCTACACAGAAATCTGACATTCAAAGCGAGCTTGCAGTGTTAAAACCCTGATGCCCCAAGTAACGATTTTCTCAAGGAGTCCCATTTTTAGACGTTTCATGTGCTCTGGGCCCGATCCTGCCAGGGGCTGAGGAAGAAGAGACCCCACGGAATATCAGTGACTCCTTCCCAAATCGTATCAGGTATATTTGCTGCTGGAAATTTAATCAGCAAATGCATTTTCAACAATTTTATTCTTTGACTTGATTGTGGATGCAGGAATTCAGAGCTGTGTTGCTTGGTGGGCATACAAGGAAGTCTCATTTTATGCGAGGATTCTGTTCCACGGTTAGCGCGTAAAGGGAAAACCACGTGTACTGAAACACTCATTGAGTTGAATGGCGGAAGGAATCGCCCGCACTAAAGATGCAGTTTTTATATTGTAATTTTTCTTTTTTTCCCATTTTCACCATCTGCACAAAGCTGAATTCGCACATGTTAAATGTGCCTAAGATGCGACTTGCCTGTATTTCTGTTTCCTGACTGGCTGAAGGCTCCAGCACTTCTGCCCTGAAGAAACCCCTCAGAGTTACAGGGCTATGTTCAGCTCTTTCCCTTCTCTGGTTTCTGAGGGCCAAATGTCAGGCTCTGTAGCCTCCTTTCTCACGGGGTGAAATCCCGCCATTCTCCCACTCACAGACTGGGCCCTGGGCTACCGCGCAATGTGGCTGGAGCACTGAGCACTGTGCCTGCTCAATAGGTCTGGCTGGGTTTGTACCTGTGGCTGGCATGTGTGTGCCAAAGTACAGCTGTGTAAATGTTATGCCAAAACTTTTCATTGTAATACAAATATTACAAACAAAAATTTCATGACATAGATGCATATTGAAAGCCAGCGGCAGAGTTGTTGGAATTGCTACAGGAAGGAGCAGTGGTAACTTTACTGCTTAACGGCTTTTGCTTTAGAAAATTTTTCAGAAGTACCCCACATACTGTTTGCAATGGGTTTGTGCTATGAACTCTCTGTTCAGTGAACAGCTGTATGGTACTCTCCTCTGCTAATGGAGCAGAAGCCATTTGTAATACTTACATTCAGGGTCATGCACACAGTAACTCTACAATACCTGTGCAAGACTTTCCAAAAAGTCCTGAGAGAACAGAACCGCTGGTCTGTGTTTCAGCAAAGGGTAAAGCTGAGGTGCAGGAAAGAGCAGTGTAATAGTTTTTTATGTAATTTACCTCCATCACCTGTTAAAAAAGCATGGCTGAAGTAACTAGCACACTCAACTGGATATTAGTGCAAACCTAGTGTTTGCACAATTCACTCATTTGCGATGACAACCTCTCCTCATCCAGCTGAAGTAACTGTCCATGTTACCATGTAACTTACCAGATAACTACAATCCCTTGCAGGGGGAGCAGATGCGGGTCCTGTGAGGATGAAAGGGAACCTGTAGGATGATCAAACTCTCTGGATTCAGTCAACATAGGCCGGGCAAAGCACTTCAGCTTCTCTTGGAGGGATTCTTGGGGGTCAGAGTGTATCACTGGGAGCATTTGGTAAGGGAAAGTTAATAGATCCTGGTTCTGATTGAATTTACACGTAAATCTGGAGTGATGCCGTTATTGAATTCAGAACCAGACCCTGAAAATGTATCCCATGTGCTGCAAAGAGGCAGTGGCATAATTTGAACTCACAGGAGCAGAGAAAATAAAAACATAATGTATATAATGAGGCAATGAAACACGTTTATGAATAATTTAAATGCAGGACAGATAAACACAATGACCATTTTCACCATGCACTTGCCATATGTGTACACACATGTCATGATACAATGGGCCACACTTTGAAGCTGAGGGCCGGAAAGGGTGTCTGTATGAATGTCACTATTGCAAACTCACACAGTGCTCAAGTAGGCTGTGGAACTCTGATCCACAAGATATCAATGGGGCGAAGGGATTAGCAGGATTCAAAGAGGGACTGGATTTACACCACAAAATATGTCTAACTAGTGGGTGCCTGGGGGAAACTTTCCCTTGGAGCAGTTAATCTCATAGCTCCCTATTGCAGGGATTCTTCCATCTTCCCCAGACGCATGTGTAACTGGTTACTGGGCTAGAAGGACTGCAGGTCTGATCCAGTCTGGCAGTGCCTATCTTCCTATTGGCATATCCTATTGCGGGTGTAAATCCAAATCTATGTTTTTTCTGATCTTCCTTGAGCTTCTGGGAATCCTAGCTTTGCACTCAGAGCAGAAAGATGTCTCCTTAAATATCATCTACTTTCCTGTTCTTTTTCCTTTCAGGAAGGAAAGTTCAAAACTTCTTGGACCTGCCCAGTATGGTATGTCAGCTGTCAATGACACCAAATTCACACCTGCAGTGTTCCTGCTCACTGGGATACCTGGGCAGGAAGACGTCCATCTCTGGGTCTCTGTCCTCTTCTGTTTCATGTATGAAATTTCAATAGTAGGAAATTCAGTCATTCTGTTCATTATAAAAATAGATCCAATCATCCATGAGCCCATGTACATTTTCCTTTCCATGTTGGCCCTCACAGACCTTGGCTTATTGATAGCCAGCATGCCGACGATACCGGGCCTATTCTTATTTAACTCTAGAGAGATCAGCCTTGATGCTTGTTTTGCCCAGATGTTCTTCATCCACTCTCTGCAATTCATTGAATCCTGTGCTCTTGTTGATGGCATTTGTCCGCTTCATCGCAATCTGTAACCCGCTGAGATATGCCTCCATCTTAACCCTGCCGAGAATAGCCAAGATGGGACTGGTGTTTATGCTAAGAGCAGTGGCAGTAATATTTCCACTCCCCTTTCTCCTGAAACAGTTCCGATTCTTTCGAGCCAATGTCCTCTCCCATTCCTACTGCCTGCACCAGGACGTCATGAAGCTGGTTTGTTCGGACATCACAGTCAATAACATCATCAGTCTCTGTGTCACAGGACAACAAGCCATTGTTCTCAGCCACTTGGGCCTATGCTTACAAGGCCTGCTGGTTGCCAGGGAGATGGTGGAATTAGTGGGCCCCCTTCTGTTAATGGGCACACTGGCAGGATGGGATTCAGTAGTATGGAAACCGGAAATAGTATAAGGGACCTACCATCAATCAAACCCTAACCCCTCCCCTTGGCTGCTTAAACCCTGCCCCTTGACCTCTTAAGCCCCGGCCACCTGTCACTGGAAGTCCCACCCATGGGGAATATTACTTCCGGGGTCAATGAGGACACACGACCGGAAGCAAAGTGTGTCATGTGACCCCTCTAAGAACTCCTCCCACTGCCCTCTACCAATCAGGAGGGGTTTCTCCCCCGTAGGCCCAACCTGAGAGGAGATTTGTCCGATCAGGGGTGTTCCGGGGCATGGTGACCCATCCGGAAGTGGTTCGTGTGACCCCTCTAAGAACTCCTCCACTGCCCTCTGCGAATCACGATGGGTTTCAGCCACACAGTTCCGCCCTGAGAGCAGATTTGACCAATCGGTGGTGTTCCAGGCTGGGGTGACCTGCCCAGAAGAGGGTCATGTCACCCATCTAAGAACTCGTCCCAGTGCCCTCTGCCAATCAGCGCGCGACACTATCACCCCATAAATCCCAGCAATCGGGGCAGAAGAGGCCATCTTTTACCATGAACACGTGCTTTAGAAATCATGGAAACATGGACTCCTTCACCGCCCTGGTGAGAACTTCAGACTTTGTGTTAGCCCCGAGGGCCTTTGGACTTGTGTGGAGAAAGCGCTACACGAGCGACAGTTCCGACGAGGGCCCTTTGACTCAGTCGTTGATGGATACGCCAGAACCTGAAACCCAAACCCTCGTGAGGCACCCCGATGAGCATGAAGGCCTCTCGTTGTCCACCCCCCTAGAGGTGGAAGACGAACGCAGCTCAGGGGAGTCACCAGAGGACAAGGTGAACAAAAAAGATGTCGCTCAGGTAAATGAATGATTAAGAAGCGATGGTTGATGATGGAGTGTAATGAAGTTAGGAACCGGGAGGTTGTGTAAATCTAAAAACAAGCAGTGGGGTGCTTACACTGTTTCTTTTCTGAAAATCTCTCAACAGCTCGACGATGCCTTTCTAGAGGCCTTTGAGAACTGACATCGGTAGTCTCGTGGGAGCAGTGATGAGCTGCCAAAATATTAACAACAGGTTCTCTCCTCCTCACCCCATGAGGGTGTCGTGCCCCCCCAGGGGTCATGCCCCATACAACACCCCATGTTCCTTGATGCCCTCTGGGACTCCTGTCCCATCCACCCCCCTTCCCCGTCCCCTGACTGTCCCCTGCCGCCCCATCCAACCCCTCCTCTGATTTCTGAGGGCCCCTTGGGACCCTGCCCCATCCAACCACACCTTCTCTCTGTTCCTGCCCCCCACGACCCCATCCAACCCCTGCTCCTTCCTGACTGCCCCCCAAACCCTTGCCTCCATTCAATCCCCCTGTTCCCTGCCCTCTGACCACCCCAACCCCTATCCACTCCCCGACAACCCACCAAACTCCCCTGCCCTCTTCCTACACCCCATCCCTGCCCCCTTACTGCGCTACCTGGTGCCACTCTGCCGTGGCCAGATCCGCTCAGCAGGAACTGGGACCGGTGCTGAGGGGGGCCCGAGCTGAGCCAGCCAGAGCCGCTCGGCCGGGACCTGGACCGATGACGGTGCCGCGAGGTCCGGGCAGGAGCTGCTTGGCCGGAACTGGGACCAGCACTGCGGGGACCGAGCCGAGCCGGCCAGAGCCGCCGGCCGACCTGGACCGGAGCTGGTGCTGCAAGGTCCGGGCCGGAGCCACTCGGTCATGAATGGCACCACGGCCCGGGGCCGAGCCAAGTCACAGCCGCCGGCCGGGACTGGCACCGATGCTGTGGGCCCGAGCCGGGCTGGCTCAGAGCCGCTCGGCCGGGACCGGCACCGGCGCAGCAGGACCCGAGCCGGGCCGATGCCACTGGGGCCAGAGCTTGGCCAGGACTGAGCAGGGGCGCTCAGCCAGGGGCAGGCCAGGGGCGAGGCCAGAGGAAGCCGCTCGGCCTGAGCCGGACTGGGCTGTACCATGCCTCTCTGGAGCCCTCCTCAGGCCTGCCCCCCAGCTTACCTGCCTGCTGCTTGTTTCAGGCTTCTCACGAACATCTGATTCGCGGGAAGCAAGGGAGGTGGAGGAGAAGGAGGACAGAGCGTTCAGGGAGGAGAGGAAGTGAGCTGGGGCGGGGGCTAGGTGGATAGCTGCCCGAGCTTTAGTTAAATTTAAAAGCTGTTTTACAACCGGTTCTAAAAGGGTTTCTAAATTTAACAACCGGTTCCTGCGAACCGGTGGGAACTGGCTCCAGCTCACCACTACGTGCATCAGCTGGTTTCGCTCATGTCTGAGACACAGCTCTCAAGAGGAAAATCCGGAAAAGGACAAAATGGAAGAATGAACCAGCTCAGACTCCCTTATGGTAGGGGTCGTGGTGTCCATTTTTACAGGCGGCTGTAAAAGGTCGTGTTAAATCAGGCAATTAATGAAACTTATTTATTTAAATATGTCAATATGAATGTGTCCCCCTTCATATTTGTGTTAGTAAAAGACGGTACCAGTAACAGTCATTTCTACACAGGCAGCTCTGTTAAAGAAAATATATTACATTGCCGGGGAAGTTGGGAGCTTCGGCGGGGTGAACCCTCTTTCTCAAGTGGCCAGAAAGCATAGTAAAACTTTAAATAGAAGACAGGTAACAGTTTGGCTTTCAGAGAAGGACACTTACACTTTACACATTTCCATCCCACCATCAACCTCAGCCTGGACCATTCCACACAAGAGATCCACTTCCTAGACACTACAGCACTAGTAAACGATGGCCACCTAAACACCAACCTATACCGGAAACCTACTGACCACTATACTTACCTACATGCCTCCAGCTTTCATCCAGACCACACCACTCAACCCATTGTCTACAGCCAAGCTCTACGATACAATCACATTTGCTCCAACCCCTCAGACAGAGACAAACACCTACAAGATCTCTATCAAGCGTTCTTACAACTACAATCCCCACCTGCTGAAGTGAAGAAACAGATTGACAGAGCCAGAAGAGTACCCAGAAGTCACCTACTACAGCACAGGCTCAACAAAGAAAGTAACAGAACGCCACTAGCCATCACCTTCAGCCCCCAACCAGCGGTGTATTATCGCCTAGGCCAACAAAGCCTAGGCCTAGGGCGGCAAATTTGCTCACCCCCCCTCCCCAACTCTGCCCCTTCTCCAAATCCCTGGCCCACCTTGTCCCCCAGGCGCACCGCACTTCCCTCCTTCCACCTCCCTCCCAGGCTTGCCACGCGAAAGCACTGGGAGGGAGGGAGAAGTGAGTAGTGGTGCACTCAGAGGAGGTGGAGCAGAGGTGAGCTGCAGCCCGCGGGTGCGGGGAGTAAACCGGGGGTGGAGGTGGAAACCGCTCCCCGTCCCAGATCATCTCCGCTCCATCGCCGCCATCCCCCGAGCGCGCCACAACTCCCCTTCTCCCCCCTCCCTCCCAGGCTTGCCGTGGGGGAGGGTAGGTGAGCTGGCGCGTGGGGGGTTGCGCAGCAATTTTTTGAGGGCCTAGGGGAGGCAAATTTGTTAATCCGCCACTGCCCCCAACTAAAATCTCTCCAGCGCATCATCAAGGATCTACAACCTATCCTGAAGGACAATCCCTCACTCTCACAGATCTTGGGAGACAGGCCAGTCCGCTCTTACAGACAGCCCCCAAACCTACAGCAACCACACAACAAAAACACTAACCCAGGAACCTATTCTTGCAACAAAGCCTGTTGCTAATTCTGTTCACATATCTATTGAGGGGACACCATCATAGGACCTAATCACATCAGCCACACTATCAGAGGCTCATTCACCTGCACATCTACCAATGTGATATATGCCATCATGTGCCAGCAATGCCCCTCTGCCATGTACTTTGGCCAAACCGGACAGTCTCTACGTAAAAGAATAAACGGACACAAATCAGACGTCAAGAATTATAACATTAAAAAACCAGTCGGAGAACAATTCAGTCTCCCTGGCCACTTGATTACAGACCTAAAAGTCACAATATTACAAAAAAAACCCTTCAAAAACAGACTCCAACAAGAGACTGCTGAATTGGAATTAATTTGCAAATTGGACACCATTAAATTAGGCTTGAATAAAGACTGGGAGTGGATGGGCCATTACACAAAGTAAAACTATTTCCCCATGCTTATTTTTCCCCCCACTACAGTTCCTCACATCTTCTTGTCAATTGCTGGAAATGGGCTATTTTCATTACCACTACAAACAGTTCTTTTTCTCTCCTGCTGATAATAGCTCACCTTAACTGATCACTCTCCTGACAGGGTGTATGGTAACACCCATTGTTTCATGTTCTCTGTGTATATCTATATATCTATAGATCTTCCTACTGTATTTTCCACTGCATGCATCCGATGAAGTGGGCTGTAGCCCACAAAAGCTTATGCTCAAATAAATTTGTTAGTCTCTAAAGTGCCACAAGTCCTCCTGTTCTTTTTTCACTTTACACAAACCGGCTCGAATACGTTTTAAAAGAAACAAGACCATTGTTTCAGATGTGGATGTGCAATGGCAGGCAAATTTGGTGGATATGCACCGGTTCTCCAAATGCAGCAGCGGTTTTAAGTACATCTTAACAGTGATAGACACTCTATCCAAATATGCCTGGGCCTTAGGCCTAAAAGACAAGACGGGTGTTGAGGTATCCAAGGCCTTTCAAGCTATTTTCAGCAAAGGTCGCGTGCCTCAAAAATTACAAACCGATCGGGGGAAAGAATTTTTAAACAAACCTTTAAGCAGATTATTAAAGTGGCATGGAGTTCACCATCTTGTTACTAATAATGAAGTCAAAGCAGGGGTTGTAGAGCGATTTAACAGAACTTTAAAAACTAGGATGTGGAGATATTTTACAGCCCATAATACCTTTTGCTACATTGATGTGTTACCTGACTTTAAAGAGTTACAACCAGAGTTTCACAGAACTATACAGACCAGACCCGCTGATGTTAACCCTTCAAATTCTTTGAAGGTATGGAAAATGGTTTACAGAGATGGTTTAAAATAACACCGGTTGTTGCCCCTAAATAATCCCCCAGAGGGGGATTCCACTCACTCTTCCTTTTCACAAATATCACCAAGACAGTGTCGTGGTACAGGCACCACCACTCTTGCAACCTCTCTAGGAGGTTGTATAGTTCTAAGCAGGCATAAGCGGTGGTGAAACAGGCTATGAAGACGTTGGTATTGCCCGAGACAGAGGACCGGTCTTTTGCGTGCTTCCAAGACACACACGCGGTTTCATCGTCGATAAACTCACAGGATGAAACCTTGTAATTGAGGGGAAACAGGTACTGAAAGAGTGGAGAAATTGGAGAGGGTCCAGAGAAGAGCAACAAGAATGATTAAAGGTCTTGAGAACATGACCTATGAAGGAAGGCTGAAAGAAATGGGTTTGTTTAGTTTGGAAAAGAGAAGACTGAGAGGGGACATGATAGCAGTTTTCAGGTATCTAAAAGGGTGTCATAAGGAGGAAGGAGAAAACTTGTCCACCTTAGTTAGCCTCTAAGAATAAACAAGAAGCAATGGGCTTAAACTGCAGCAAGGGAGGTTTAGATTGGACATTAGGAAAAAGTTCCTAACTGTCAAGGTGGTTAAACACTGGACTAAATTGCCTAGGGAGGTTGTGAAATCTCCATCTCTGGAGATATTTAAGAGTAGGTTAGATAAATGTCTATCAGGGCTGGTCTAGACAGTATTTGGTCCTGCCATGAGGGCAGAGGACTGGACACGATGACCTCTCGAGGTCCCTTCCAGTCCTAGAATCTATGAATCTATCAAATCTAAAGGTTTATTCATAAAAGGAAAAAGATACAGATGAGAGCTAGAATTGGTTAAATGGAATCAATTACATACAGTAATGGCAAAGTTCTTGGTTCAGGCTTGTAGCAGCGATAGAATAAACTGCAGGTTTAAATTAAGTCTCTGGAGTACATCCCCAGCTGGGATGGGCCATCAGTTCTTTGTTCAGAGCTTCAGTTTGTAGCAAAGTCCCTCCAGAGGTAAGAAACAGGATTGAAGACAAGATGGAGATGAGGCATCAGCCTTTTATAGTCTTTTCCAGGTGTAAGAACACCTCTTTGTCCTTACTGTGGAACATTACAAGCAAAATGGAGTTTGGAGTCATATGGACAAGTCCCTGCATACTTTGCTGACTTAAAAGGCGCATCTGCCTTCTCTCAATGGGTCAGTTGTGTAGCTGATGGTCCTTAATGGGCCATCAAGCAGGCTAGGCAGAGCTAACACCAACTCATCTGGGATGTCACCCAGAAGCATAGCATAAGTTTGAAATACAGACAGGATAGAGGCAATATTCATAACTTCAACTACAAAATGACACACGCATACAGACAGCATAATCATAACCAGCAACCCATAACCTGGTCTTAGACCCCTTATATGACCCCCTTTACCTAAGATTTGGTGCCACTACAGGACCTTGGTTGCAACCATGTTCTATACGGTCCCAGTTCAAGTCAATAATGTGACACAGGCATCTTCCGGTTTGGTCATTTTCTTTAAAACACGGTCAGGGTCTGCACTAAATTGCACAGCATTTATCAAGATCACCCCTTACGCTAAATGTTCTTGCGTTAGGCACAGACATTGCATAGCATAACCTATGGCAAGAACAGTGTTTAATAAGCTTTCCAAATACAGCTCAGCACACAGGCCCCAGAGCTTGCAGTTTATATCTACTGAAGTCCAAGTCACACAGTCATGGCGCCGTTGGGCTGGCACATCTATGACACGGCCCTCACAATCTTCAGAAAGCTTTTCCCTAAGGCAGTGATTAAGGACAGCATAAACAGCAACACATACAATAGACCGCATGACTTTTTTATGCTCACGACGTGGCCTTGGCTCAGTTAGTTCCATGCCAAGCCTCATAAACTCCTCATAGCTGTCATCCTCGGAGTCCTCTTCAACAATTTGTATCGGCATTGAGCAAAAACAAGGAGAGCCCGGTTCATCTTCGCTGCTTGATGGAACGCTGTCCAGGGCCTGCGGGTCCTCTAGAAAGGCATCCTCAAGCTGTTGAGAGATTTTCAGAAAAGAAACAGTGTAAGTTCCCACTGCTTGTTTTTAAACATACACAACCCCCCCACCCCCGGTTCCTAACCCCAGTACACCCCCGCATCAACAGTCACTTCGTCAAAATTCAATTAACTGAGCAATGTCTTTTCCATTCACCTTGTCCTCCGATGACTCAACCGAGCTGTGTTCGCCTTCCACCTCTAGTGGGGCGAACAATGAGAGGCCTTCATGCTCATTGGGGTGCCTCACGAGAGTTTGGGTTTCGGGTTCCGGCGTATCCATCAACGGCTGAGTCAAAGAGCCCTCGTGGGAACTGTCGCTGATGTAGCGCTTTCTCCACACAAATCCAAAGGCCCTCGGGGCTAAAACAAAGTCCAAAGTGCTCACAGGGGTGGTGAAGGAGTCCATGTTTCCATGATTTCTAAAGCACGCATCCTTGGTAAAAGATGGCCTCTTCTGCCCCGGCGCTGGGACTTATGGGGTGATAGTGTTGCACTCTGATTGGCAGAGGGTGCTGGGAGGAGTTCTCAGAAGGGTGACACGGCCCTCATCTGGGCGGGTCACCCCGCCCTGGAACACCACCAATTGGTCAAATCTGCTCTGGGGGTGGTCCTATGTGGCCGAAACCCATCGCGATTGGTAGAGAGCATTGGGAGGAGTTCTTAGAGGGATCACACGAGCCACATCTGGTTGGGTCCCCCCACCCTGGAACACCCCTGATTGGTCAAATCACCTCTTGGGGCAGGCCTATGGGGGCAAAACCCCTCCTGATTGGTAGAGGGCAGCGAGAGGAGTTCTTAGAGGGGTCACATGACACACTTTGCTTCCAGTCATGTGTCCACCTTGACCCCGGAAGTAATACCCCCATGGGTGGGGCTGCTGCTGAGAGGCGGGTGGGGCTTAAGGGGTCGAGGGGCGGGGTTTTAGGGGTCATGGGGCTGGTTTGGGTTTGATTGACGGTATGGCCCTAATAGTACTACTGGACACTCTTAGAGGCCCTTGCCTTCCAAAAGGGGGGCTTTATGAATTTAGTATCAGCTCTTCTTGAAGGAAGGATTGATTCTTGAACCGCAGGAGGTAAAGTAACAAATCCATTGAGCTAGCCACACCCTCAATCTCATCCAAGCCCCCAGGCCCCCCTTCATCTTGGAATCTGGGTTTAAATGTGATACCCCAAGGAGAGTCTCTTATATATACGTCTCTGTGTCCCAGGACAACAAGCCATTCTTCTCAGCCACTTTAGCCCACGCTTACCAGACCCACTGGATGATAGGGAGAGGTTGGAATTTGTGGGCCCCTTCTGTTAGTGGGCATGCTGGCAGGGTGGGATTCAGTAGTATGGAAACCGGACACCCTTGGAGGCCCTTGCCTTCCAAAAGGGTGGCTTTGTAAATTTAGTGTCGGGTGTTCTGGAACGAAAGTCCTTGAACATTCGGGACTTCACGTTGTTTTGAAGCTTGCTGAAGATTTGCTTGAGGCACATTAACCTCTGCTTGAGAACTTTGCTCCTTGAAGGAGATGGTGTCCTAGGTCTGGAGGCCTTTGGTGACTTTGGGGGAGAACCGTCAGGACTCCCAGTTGCTTTCTCCCCAGCTTGCAAAAGCTCTGTTGTACTCGTAGCAACGGACACCATCTTTGGTTGCCTGGTGGGCATGCCACCCTGCGCCTTGCTCTTGTCTGCTGGAAGGAGCCACAGCACTCCCATCTTGCTGTGGTTGATGTCAGATGCTGAGGAGTCTCCTGGAGTCCATCGCTGTGGAATTCCATGGGATCTTCTGGACAAGTCAGCACCTGCAGAGCCAGCTGGTCTCTTCCATCGAAGCTTACTGCACTTCTTGCAGATTTTGATTGGCGGCTGGTCCCTGGAGAGCTTTGAATTCACAGTTCCATCGAACCCATGTGCATCCATGATGTCTCGAAGACCATGCAGCTCAGCAGATGTCTCCTTCTGAGTTTTCTTACCCTTCATCTTTCCTGGATGTGCGTTGCGGCACTGCTGGCAAACTGAGACCTGGGCCACCAAGGGGCGGGAGCTGCTCAACATTTCCGTCAGGTGCTTGATCTGCAGGTCGTGTGCAGCCTGCCCAGCAATGAGAGAGTCAAGGGTGGATCTTGTTAGCTGCTCAGAGCCTGGGGCCTCTGGGGCAACCTGGTGGCATTGGGTCCTGGGAAGATCTGCCCTGCCCTCACCTGCCTGTGCCTCTGGCCCCAGGCAGGAGCCTTCTCCCAAGGTAACCTTCCTCTCCATGTGCAGCTCCAGCTTCTCTTCAGTCCCTTTGCTGTCACACACACTGGTAAGGGGCTTTCTCAACTCGCTCCTATAAATCTGGAGTGTCGCTTCGAGTGTCTTCTCTGCTATTGTGGTTCCTGGAGGTGGCGATGTCAGATCCATCCCTGCTGGCAGAGTGCAGCGATCTGGGTTAGTCTGGTTTCCTGCCGCGGTATCATTCCTGCCCATCTCCATGGTGGTATCTTCCACTGGCGTTGGAGGACGTGTGGAAGAAGAGGAGCTTGTGCTTTGCCTCCTGTCTGCAGGAAATCGGTCTCCATCTCACTGAACTCCACACTGGCTTCCCTGGCTTGGACGGCGTGAGGAGCTTTGCCGGGGCTCTGGATCCAGGGTGAGCAGCCCCCTCTGCAGCCCCCTCTGCATGATGAGATGCTCACGCCTTATGTGGAGTTCGATGGGGTGGGCAGGCTGTTGTCCCATCGTTGGGAATGCCGCTGTCCTGTGCTTGCCTGGCTCCCTAGGGGGGCGAAGTGGCCCAGGCAGGGCAGTCTCTCTCAGGAGGAGCATCTCTGTGCGACTCTCTCACGACCTTAGGAAAAGCCTTCATTTGGATCTCCGAGCATTTCTGAGCCACGTGATCCTGCAGCTTGACCCCCGCCGTGGGCACAAACCTGGCCAGGATGGCATCAGGGGATGCCATGATCCTGTGGGCCTTTTGGGGCAGGGGTCCCCAGGGGCAGACGCCTGGCTCCTGGATCTCCTGTGCATGCTGAGGCCTGGTGTCGGATCTCAGGGGCTTTGGGACCTTTGCTGGGCCCCATTCGGGCCGATCTGTGTTGAATTCCCATTGCTGCTTGGTGTCCTGCTCACCCAGCAATGGCTCCCCCGGGATGGGGGTTTGTGGAGCCCCCAGTTGGCTCTGCAGATGCTTCTGTCGGATGTTGAAGTCTGAGTCATGGGCTGACATCTGGTCCAGACCTATGTTCTGCTCTCGCTGGTCTCGTCTGCTGTGGGCAGGGGGCCTGGGGAGAGGCTGGGCTTGGATGGGATGAGTGGATCCTTCCCAGCTTGCGACAGTCATGGTCTCTCTTGTGTTGCAGAGGGGCCCTGACCAAGTCACGGAGGCTTCTCTCAGGGAAAAGGAGCTGGGACTCCAGAGGGGAGAGGTGGTGGATTCCATGGAGGAATAGCAGAACTGTCTCATCCCAGATGCCGACACACTTGGCCTGTGGGAGAGAGCAGACAGGGACAGATGGGACATGGCCCTGCTGAGCAAAGGCAGGGCTTGGTCACAGCCTTCCAACAGTAGTGCAATGGGGCAGTGCCTAGGCATGCATTGCACACCACACCCTGACACAAGGACATCAGCTGGGTGACGAAGGACTGAGAGGGGGAGCTGGCACTCATTTTCTCTAGAACGATAACCCCTTCATCACACACACATGTGCAGCACCTAGCACAATGGGGCCTTGAGCATGATCGGGGATCTACTGCTATTTTAATAGAAAGATTAGCTAACAACAATTGGTTTGGGGGAGGAAGATGTGAGCATGTGTGTGTAACCCTTGCCAGAGGATGTTGTGAAGGCCAAGACTATAAACTATAAAAGGAACTAGATAAATTCATCAATGGCTATTAGCTAAGGTGGGCAGGGATGGTGGCCCATAGTCTATGTTTGTCTGAAGCTGGGAATGGGCGACAGGGGATGGATCATTTGATGATTCCCTGTTCTGGTCATTCCCTCTGCTGCACTGGCATTGGCCAGTTTTGGAAGACAGGATACTGGGCTAAATGAACCTTTGTTCTGACCCAGTCTGGCTGTTCTGATGTTCTTACATTCTAACCCACTGGAAAACTGTCCTGTTCTAATGGCTGATACACTAGAGGCTAACAACCTACCATTGCTTCCAGTTAATGGAGTTTCTCCGGTGGTGGAGGTCTGTGCTATGGTCCTGAAAGTCCTGGATTTGAACCCAACTGATGACTCATGTTTGGGGTGTATCACGTGGTGTCCCATTCACTGCTTGTCTGGTGCCTACTCTGGGG
The DNA here is from genome assembly GCF_016161935.1 of Mauremys reevesii. NCBI lineage: Eukaryota > Metazoa > Chordata > Testudines > Geoemydidae > Mauremys > Mauremys reevesii. Next base: position 12,757,904 of record NC_052623.1, read on the forward strand.
ATTAGCTCTCGAGGTCAATGCCCCTTCCAATTGTCGCATGTGATCACTGTCACTCCCACACTGACCCAGACAGTTTTCCTGTTCACTGCCCCGCCGGTCCATGCCTTGCCCTCGGGGGCTGGTAGGGAAACCTGGGCCCACACTTCACACTGGGGTCCAGGCCAGGGACCCTCAACCCAGCAGTTCTGGGCTTTCCTCTCCCAGCCTGGACTGCTTCCTACTGCTCCTGGTTCCCTCCTTGCTCTGGGTGCACCAGCTCCAAACACTCCCCCCTCTTCCCAGGGAGGGGCTGCCCTTTCCTAGCCGCAGCCCCTGTCTGGTGCCAGCTTCCTGGCTTTATAGGCCCCGTCTGTTCCTGCCAGCTGAGCCTGCTTGGGATCAATTCCCTGCTCCCCGGCTCTTCCTGCAGGTGTACTCTGTGGAGTTCATGGACCTGCCTGGCCACCTGAGCCCCTTCCAGTGCTGTGTGGAGTGGACACCCCCTCGCAGGGTGTCATTGGATTTCTTTTTCCTTCAAACACAGCACGGGCAGGTTCTAGACAGTCGCCTGCTGGCAGATATTGCCCTGCAGAAGGATTTGATCCTACTCACAACCCCAACTTGTAGTCTCTGCATTTCATTTCTGATAATCCCTCACCTCACTTTCACTGGTATCTCACCTTGGAAGCTAAAGCCTCCTAGTGGCTTTTTCCCTGTTATTTTAGGATCCTGGAGTGTCTGGTTTTCCCTGCTCCCTCCTCTCTACATTCACTCTCCCCTACCACCCAGCCCCCAGTCTGGTGTCCCCTGGTTAGTTGCCTTACGGTATCAGAACTTCATCCAGGTGTCTGGCCACGTCCTGTAGCCTCCTCTCAACGAGCCTGAGGCGCTGAGCCAAGCGGAGCTTCTCCAGGGGCACAGGGCAGCTGTGGAACAGAGAGAGCAGATAGCTGAGTGCAGGCCCTGCCCTCAGGCCCTCTTTTACCCAGAGGGGCGGCATCGAAAGGCTCCCTGTCCCATTATCCACTGAGGCAGCCTCCTCCCCTGCAATACCCGGGCCTTGGATGTTCTGGTTTGGGGTTAGCAGGATTGTTAGGTGAGCCCTGCTAGTGCTGAGGAGGTGAGAGTGTATCCTACTGGCAGCGTGTGTGTCATGTGCCCCCCACAGAAGCTAATCAAAACATAGGATAACAGCTTACTGGGGGGAAGGGATAGTTCAGTGGTTTGAGCATTAACCTGCTAGACCTAGGGTTGTGAGTTCAATCCTTAAGAAAGCTACTTAGGAATCTGGGGCAAAAAATGGTCCTGCTAGTGAAGGCAGGGGGCTGGACTAGATGATCTTTCAAGGTCCCTTCCAGTTCTAGGAGATTGGTATATCTCCAATTATTACCTTTACCTTTATTATTACTATAGCTGCCAACTAATGCAGCTACCTCTTCAGCTCTAAGGGGTGCTTTATGCTGCGGAGCTAAAGATCCAGGATTCAAATCCTGCTGGGAACCCATGCCGGGGGACTGGAGGAGGGGCTGTTACACAAGTGCTGCTGGATCCCTTTCACCCTACTCACCATACCAGAAAGCCCAGCCTTCCTCCTGACCGCTCCACCTCACCTCCCAGGAGTGTACGGGGCTGCTCCCAGAAAACATTTTCTCCCCCTCTTGGGAGGGGAGGATGGTCCAGTCCAATCAACACAATCTACCCCCCCCACCACCACTGCCCCAGGTTAAATGAATCGTATGATGCTCGAGGAAGGGAATGACCCACTGTACGAGGCGTGGGGGTGGATTAGAGATGGCAACTTCTGCTGGGTGGGAATGAATTGCAGGAGTCTAAAGGAGAAGAGTTGCTAGCGTGGTACATAGGTCGGGGCAGGGGAGGGATTACTCGGGCTACTGCCCCTGGGTGAGGATGAATTGCATGGCGCTAAAGGAGGGGACTGACCCACTGCAGATTCATGGAGGGGGGCATTGCTTACCACCTCTCTGGGGATGCAGAAGCCTCCTCCAGCTCTTCCTCACAGCACCCAAAAGCTGCCAGAAGTGAGACATAAAGGAGACATTGAGCTGCTTGGGCACCCTCTGCTTCCTAGCAGCCTATTGCCCCAGATTTCAGAGGCAGCCTGTGAACGGAGCCCCAGCCAGTGCCTCTGCACGACTCTGGGCACGACTGCGCCTTCGCAGGAAGAGGGGAGGCAGGTCGGGGAATGGACCCTATTTCTCTGCTTTGCATGGGGCCTGAGTCTGCCACCACAGCTGTGGGGTGAGGGGCTGCTTACCTTTCACTTTCTTTTTTGTCTTTCTGGGCCTCCTCTTCCTCGGAGAAGCCTGCCACACACAGAGAAAGCAGCAGGGTTAGAAGAGAACTCCTCAATAAACCCAGGAGAACAATGAGCCATAGGTGATTGCCATGTGGGGCCATGTGGAAATTTTTCCTTCTGGGAGAGTATTGCACTCTGAGGCCTCATGGGTAGGCATTGTGCTTTCCTGTGATGCAGACAATATAGGGCACAGAGCACAACCCATAACAGGGGTCACTGGAACAATCCAGGGGTTGGAGAAACAGGGATTGTTGGTACCAGGAACCTGCAGAGCTTATAAGCATTGAAGGAGAGAGCCTGCAAAGTTCTCTCTCCTGCAGAGATGACAAAACTCTGCAGGTTTTAGGATTGCAGGGTATGCAACTCACCCCAGATACCATGCACGGAATTCAGACCTTGGGGGAGAAATCCGACCTCTGGACAACAGTGTTTCCTAGATACATATTTAGGGAGTGCATACTATCGGGGTTTTATCTGCATGCATTTGGGATGGCCATGCTACTCCTGAGTGGTGAAGCCATGAATGGGTTATCCAAATCCACCCAAGCAAGTGCTGATATAACCCCAATATCATCCTTAAACGGCAGCTCTTTTACACCAAAACACAACAATAACAGTTTGGCATGAGTTCAGCCCACTTGCCTGGGAGCTGCAAAGTTTCTTGAAGGTAAACTGCACTGCTTGCAGCTTAACTAGCCAGGTATTCCTTTCACAGGCTAGATCTTTCTCGCCTGGGCTCAGCCCCTGCCCTCCTCCCCCACAGTTTAGTTCCTTTATTTCTCCAGGTGTTTTCAGCAGTCTGCCTTTTGGGGCAGGGAGGTGGTGGAGAAGAACCTAGATTAACTCCCTTCTAAGCCTTAAATAGGATTTGGCTATGACAGGAATCCTTTGTCTCCCAGTTTGACCCCCCACGCCCTCCTAGTGAAAAAATACCACCAGTCCAAAATGATGCCCATCTGAGGGAAAGGAGATTGTTTAGTCTGCAGAAGGGAAGAATGGGGGCAGGGTGAAGGATTTGATAGCTGCTTTCAACTATCTGAAAGGGGGTTCCAAAGAGGATGGATCTAGACTGTTCTCAGTGGTAGCAGATGACAGAACAAGGAGCAATGGTCTCAAATTACAGTGGGGGAGGTTTAGGTTGGATATTAGGAAAAAACTTTTTCACTAGGAGGGTGGGGAAGCTCTAGAATAGGTTCCCTAGGGAGGTGGTGGAATCTCCTTCCTTAGAGGTTTTTAAGGGCAGGCTTGACAAAACCCTGGCTGGGATGATTTAGTTGGGAATTGGTCCTGCTTTGAGCAGGGGGTTGAACTACATACCTCCTGAGGTCCCTTCCAACCCTGATATTCTATGGATTCTATGATTCTATGAGGTGACATGATCACATGACCCTGCAGTGTCAAAGCAGCATCTCAGGAAACTTCTCAGGAAGGAGGAAGATTAGTATTTTCAAAGTCCTATTGTCCTTCCTAATGGCCCATCCAGGCTGATTGCCCACTGTTTGGGGGCATTCCCCTGGTGCAAGCACTTTTGTAATTGATACAGAGCCCATATTCCTAACTTCAGATACAGAAATGATAAATCCATACAAATAGGATAATCCCATTCAGTAAATCAGAACCTTTCCAATGATATCTCACATGACCCATCTTTCATAAAACATACCTTAGTTATGCCATATTCATAGAATATTTCTATGAAGAATATGGGGTGTAATGTGACAGGGGTGAAGAAACATGTGGACAAGGGCGATCCAGTGGATATAGTGTACCTGAACTTTCAGAAAGCCTTTAACAAGGTCTCTCATCAAAGGTTCTTAAGCAAAGTAAGTTGTCATGGGATAAGAGGGAAGGTCTTCACATGGACCAGTAACTGGTTTAAAGATAGGAAACCAAAGGTAGGAATCAATGGTGAGTTTATGAAGAGAGATAAATAGCAAGGTCCCCCAAGGATTTGTACTGGGACCAGAGTTGTTCAACATCTTCATAAATGATCTAGAAAAGGGGGGAAACAGTGAGGTGGCCAGATTTGCAGATGATACAAAACTAAAGATCGTGAAATCCAAAGCTGAATAGGCTCTCCTTGTTCCCAGATGTATAACTCTGTGTTGGACTGTGTGAAAATGCATTTTGTTTGAATGGGCCCCATTTGCCAAACAAACTCTCCGGAACTCTCTGTATGACTGTCCTGTCCTCATCGTTATTTACCATTCTGCCAATCTTCGTGTCATCAGTACATTTTTATCAGCAGCAATTTTGTATTTACTTCCAAGTCATTGAAAAAATATTGAATAGCATCAGACCTAGTACTGATCCCTGCAGAGCCCCATTAGAAACACCCACCTTCGATGAGCCCTTTGACAATTACTTTTTGAGATCTGTCAGTTAGCCATTAGCCTGTTCTCAATCCATTTAACCTGTGCTCCATTGATATTGTAGAGTGCTAATTTTTAATCCAAATGTCCTGCGGTACTTGTATGCATAAACAGGGGAATCTCAAGTTGGAGGAGAGAGGTTGTTTTACCTCTGTATTTGGCACTGGTGCAACCACTGCTGGAATCCTGTGTCCAGTTCGGGTGTCTAACATTCAGGAAGGATGTTGATAAATTGCAGAGGGTTCAGAGAAGAGCCATAAGAATGATTAAAGGATTAGAACACATGCCTTGTAGTGATAGACTTTTGGAGCTCGGTCAATGTCGCTTAAAGAGGTTAAGGGTGGTTTGAGGAAAAGTCTATAAATACCTACCTGGGGAAGAAATCATTACAAATGGGCTCTTCAACCTACCAGAGAAAGGTCTAACATGGTCCAATGGCTGGAAGTTGAAACTAGACAAATTCAGACTGGAAAGAAGGCGTCCATTTTTAACAGTGAGAGGAATTAACCATTGGAACAATTGACCAAGATCATGGTGGATTGATTCTCCATCACTGGCGATTTTTAAAGTCAAGATTGGACATTTTAATAAAAGGTATGCACTAGGCATGATTGTGGGGAAGTTCTTTGGCCTGTGCTAGACAGGAGGGCCAGACTAGAAGATCACAATGGGCCCATCTTGCCTTGGAATCTATGAAAAACAACACCTTACACAAGTCTAAGTTTGTCACATCTATGTTTGATATGGCCCATCTTCCATAAAACATTGTTAACCTGCTTTAAATATATTCCCATCCTTTAATTCTTTATTGATTGAATCCCATATCAGTTTGTCCATTATTTCAGGCTAACTGGCCTATAAGAAGCCAGGCCAACCTCCCATAGCTTTTTGAATATTGACAAAACATTAGCACACTTCCAGCCTTCTGGAATTCCCTCAGGAATCCTACATTGGTTAAAAAATTAATGTCAGTGGGCCAATAACCTCCTGAGCCAGCTCTTTGAGGACTCTTGGGTGGAGATGATCCGAGCCTGCTGATTGAAAAATACTTTTGTTTGGTTCCTGCATTCAGCTGGCATCAATCCAGCCTTTCCATCTCTCTAGGAGTCTCACTTACCTCAGATCTGGCGAGCCTGATCACAGCATAAAAGACAACAAAGAGCAGATAGAGGAGGAGTGAACTCATTTCCCCAGGCTCAGGCACTAAGACACTCTCAACACAGACACTCTCAAAACAGCAACAAGTACCCAGGCTACACCTGAGGGCAGGTTGCTGCTCTGGCATCAGGCAGGCGCTGATGTCATCTCTAGGTCACATTGGGGCTGCCCTCCTGCAATCTCCCTCTAGTCTGTGAGGTGTCAATGCTGTCCTTAGATCAGGAGATGGGATGGGGCAACTGCCCAAGTGGGCTGGGCTCAGAATAAGACAGGAGAGAGGGCATCAGGTTTCCCAGGAAAACCCTGGGTCTTTTCTGAGCTCTATGACTCTCAAGCCCTTAGGCAAGGGACATTTTTTCCCTACTTGTGGGAACTCCTAAAACCCCTGTGACTGAGGCAGAATCTCCCAGCCTGAAGTGAGAAGCAGCCCTGAAGTGATTCTCTAGTGCTACCAGTGCAGAAAAACATTCCTGGTATCGCCAGCCCAAGCATTCCAACACCATGAGCTGGGCCCCACCAAAATCATGAGATTGGCTTCAGAATAATGAGATCTTCACAAAACATTCATCTGGGGAACTCTTCATTTGCCTTCTGGTGTCTGAGCCGCTAGGGTGCACTCAATTCATGTTCTCCAGCTTCTCTTTGCAACCACGAGGGCTTAAAATTGGCTAACAAATAAACTAAAAGAAAGAGCAGAGATTCTCAGAGAAATCACTTGACTCCAGCAGTGGGCGCTTTAAGAAAAGCACCCTATGTCATAAGATAATAAAGAGCCCTACCTCTTATCTAACATGTTCAATCAGTAGATCTCAAAGCCCTTTACAAAGGAGGTCTGTAGCATTAGCTCCTTTTCGAGATGGGAAATTGAGGCACAGAGAAGAGCAGTGACTTTCCCAAGGTCACCCAGCAAGACAGTAGCAGAGCCAGGACTAGCACTTAAGTCTCCTGAGTTCCATCTAGTGCTCTATCCACTAGGCCACAATGCATTTGAAGTAAGGGGTCATAGTCACTACATTCCTGTAGCGGTTATTTTGGGCTATTCCAATACCATTGTTATTGAAGTTACACATGTTGACCTGTGGTCTGTGCTGGTACAGGGGCATCCTTGTTAAAACGAGTTTCTCACAGCAGGTTGCATCTGAGTTCTTGTTAGGCCTGAACACAAGTTAACTGGACCATGTCTCCGATGTCCCCATGGGAAAGTTTAAAAGCCACTGAAGGCCTTGCAGTGCACTGACATACTGGGATTTTCAGAAAGCCTTTGACAAGGTCCCTCAGCAAAGGCTCTTAAGCAAAGGAAGCTGTCATGGGATAAGAGGAAGGGTCCTCTCATGGATCAGTAACTGGCTGAACCATAGGAACCAAAGCGTAGGAATACTGCATGCAGATGTGGTCTCCCCATCTCCAAAAAGATATCTTGGAATTGGAAAAGGTTCAGAAAAGGGCAACAAAAATGATTAGGGGTGTGGAACAGCTTGCATAGGAGGAGAGATTAATAAGACTGGGACTTTTCATCTTAGAAAAGACAACTACAGGGGATATGATAGAGGTCTATAAAATCATGATTTGTGTGGAAAAAGTAAATAAGGAAGTGTTATTTACTCCTTCTCATAACAGAAGAACTAGGGGTCACCACATGAAATGAATAGGCAGCAGGTCGAAAAGAAACAAAAGGAAGTATTTCTTCACACAATGCACAGTCAACTCCTTTCCAAAGAATGTTGGGAAGGCCAAGACTATAAGAGGGTTCAAAAAAGACTAGATAATTTCATGAAAGATAGGTCCATCAATGGCTATTAGCCAAGATGGGCAGGGATGCCAGGGTAGATGTCACCTAGTGAGCTGGGCCTGTAAGAGAACCTGTGTTCAGGCAGAGAGGGGCTCCTGGGAGAGCAGAGTCAGGGCTCTGTTAAAGAGCCGGAGTCAAGGGCCTGGCCTGAGTGTAACCCACCAAACTTTGATTACACCCGTACCTGTAATAATTCCATTGTATTGCAGGGACAGTGAGCAGGTTCAGTCTGTTCTCTCAGTGGAATGCCCACCTGTGGAGAACAACACAAATCTTCAAATTGGGACGGTTGGGGATGCCAGTACCCTGAGTTGCTCTGATGTGGAGGAAAGACACCAGAGTGTAGTAAAGCTGCTCAGACTAAACAAAAAAAATCCTTCTGTTGACGACAATCTGTGGATTAACTAAGACGCCTCATAAATTGAAACATGCTCTTATCATTACAGCAATACAGCACATACCAGTCAAAGAAAAATAACAGTATCTAACATACAGATTTCTTCAGTACTGAAAGGTACACGGGCCACTAATCCTATGCATTGAAAGCATGCGCTGCTTATTTGGCATTTATGTCCTCACACCCTCCTGAGCTGACCAAGCCGCAAGCACTCTGTTCTTTGAATAAGCTGGGATCCTTCTCCTGGCAGTTATCCGCTTGCTGCAGGTAGCCAAAGCAGGCCTGCGAACATCAGCCCTCGGGGCAGAGATCTTCAGCGCCCTTCCGATATGGCTGTCTCTCTCTGGGGCTGGCTGAACTGGCGGAACAGGTTGGCACCCTCTTTTTTTAAAATTTGGGAGTGGAATTGGCCCTCCACCCTTGGAGATGCCCTACTGAGCATATGTGACCCAAAGAGCCCTCTAGTCACACTCTGCATGTGATGGTAATAATCTTTGTACAAAATATGCCTTGTGAGGTACCATTTGAAAACTAACAACTCTCTGGTCAATCAGATCATGATGCAACATTACATAGAGTTATGAGTTCCCCCTGTACGACATTACTTGTGAAAACCTGACAGCCCCTCCTAGGCAAACACTGTTAAAGAGGTCTGTCCTAAACAAAGGAATGGGGGTTTAGATAAGCAGCAAACAGGGGCATTAAGACAGCAGGGGAAGGAGATGGTAGTGAACAGAGCAATTTACATCTCAGCAAATGCAAGTGGGGGGAGGGGGAGGGAGAAGAGCACGAATAATGTTGACAGACCTTGGTTGTTGGCAGGCAGGATCCAACCTGGGACTTCTGGAGCTTAGTGCATGAGCCTCAACTGCATGAACTAAGAGCCAACCAGCTGTTAGCGAGGGCTGTAGAGCAGACTCATTGAACTGTCTCTAAATGGTCTCGGTGCCACTAGATAGGACAGAGCACCACACCCAGGAGGTGTGTGGGTTACAGACTTCCCCTCGCTGAGGAAGCACGTCCCGAGCTCAGAGACTTCCCGGTTGAAATCCCAGACAAGCCCCCACTTGTAACATTGACAGACCCCCGTTGGTGGCAAGCGGGATTGAACCTAGAACTTACCGCATGAATCTCTACCGCATGAGCTAAAAGGCTGCAGCACAGGCTCATTTTATCTCCCTCTCATTAAGTGGGCTTGGTGCCACTTGACAGGACAGGACACCACACCCAGGAGGTGTGTGGGTTACACACGGAGCCTTCACCACCAGACTTCAGGTCGCCTTCCTCACAGCTTGGATAAACTTTGCTTTGAGGGGATCCTTTAGAACCGTGACTCTCAACCTTTTCTGTTGTGTATTTGGTTGTCATGGTTTTTGTTCCTATGGCAACTGAGTTAGATTATTAGGGGATAGCCCGGCCAGCTTTGGCCGGTTGAGTGAGCTCTGTGTCTGTAAATAAAATGGTAGTTTTGTTAGCTGTCTGCTGTCTGGCCTCAAGTGATTTCTTCCTAATCCGGCTGCCCCCAAGGATATAACATTTTCAGTCTACTGTGCCCCTTTTAGGAGTCTGATTTGTCTTGTGTAGCCCCAAGTTTCACCTCACTTAGAAACGACTTGTTTACAAAATCAGATCTAAAATACAGATGTGTCACAGCACACTCCTACTGACAAATTGATGACTTTCTCCTTTTGTCGGTATGAAATTTTAACCTGTACTTATTTCATTAGTGCTTGTTATGTAGCCTTCTGTAAAACTAGGCAAATATCGACAGGAGTTGATGTGCTCCCTAGAAGACCTCTGTGTACCCGTGCCCCTGGTTGACAACCACTGCTTTAGAAGAATCAGCTTCCAAGACTCAAGGGACTAGAAAAGAAAGAGGCAGACAACCCCACATTCTTTCACCTAAGAAAACAAAAGCACCAGCACCTTTGGGCCCCTGGAAGAGAGCCTGAGCAAGGGGAGAGCCAGTCACCCTTTTGCTGGGAGACTGTGGCTGAGAGAAACCATCTTGAACAGAGCCTGTGTGAAATAAGGCATACATTGATATTGGTGAGAGTAATTAATCACTGGAGCAATTTACCAAAGGTTGTAGTGGATTCTCCATCACTGACAACTTTTAAATCAAGACGGGATGTTTTTCTAAAAGATCTGCTGTAGGAATGATTTTGGGGAAGTTTTCTGGCCTGTGTGATACAGCATTCTGGCCTTGGAATCTGTGAAAGCAAGATCTGTGAATCTTGGAATCTCATGATTTGGGAGGCCTGACTTGTGATGTCTGAATGTACTGGGTCGTGAATGCTCTCCTTTCCTTATTCAGAATTTATTTTCAGGGAATATAATGTACTATCGAGGAGACAGTGTGTTCCAATGGGCAGAGCACTGGCTGGGCAGTCAGGAAACCTCAGTGCAGTCGCAGCTCTGCCACTGACTTGTTGCATGAGCCTGGATGAGTCACCTCTCTGTACCTCAGTTTCCTCATGTGTTTAATAGTCTACTAACCCATACTGCCCTTTGAAATTTCTATCCATAGAGATTCTATGGAACATGTGGATTTGCTACAGATTTTTACTTCATTTGAATCTACATTTTCTTTCACATATAGTGCCACTCCTCCCCGTGCATGACCTGTTCTGTCCTTCCAATATATTTTGTACCCCGGAATGATTGTGTCTCATTGATTGCTCTTAGTCCACCAGGTTTCTGTGATGCCTATTATATCAATATCCTCCTTTATCACAAGGCACTCTAGTTCACCCATCTTATTATTTAGACTTCTAGCATTTGTGTACAAGCACTTTAAAAACTTGTCCCTGTTTATTTGTCTGCCCTTTTCTGATGTGCCAGATTCTTTTTTATGTGACTGTTTATCATCTGATCCAGCCCTTACATTATCCTCTTCCGTCCTCTGCTCCTGACTATAACCTGGAGATTCTCTATCATCAGACTCTCCTCTAAGAGAAGTCTGTGTCCGATCCACATGCTCCTCTGCAGCAGTCGGCTTTCCCCCATCTCCTAGTTTAAAAACTGCTCTACAACCTTTTTAATGTTTAGTGCCAGCAGTCTGGTTCCACTTTGGTTTAGGTGGAGCCCATCTCTCCTCTATAGGCTCCTCCCATCCCAGAAGTTTCCCCAGTTCCTAATGAACGTGAACCCCTCCTCTCACCACCATTGTCTCATCCACGCATTGAGACTCTGAAGCTCTGCCTGCCTACTCGGCCCTGTACGTGGAACTGGGAACATTTCTGAGAATGCCACCATAGAGGTCCTGGATTTCAGTCTCTTCCCTAGCAGCCTAAATTTGGCTTCCAGGACATCTCTCCTACCCTTCACTATGTCTTTGAGCTTTGCGAACAGGGGCTGCTAACAGGGAGTTTCGCAAGGGAGTTTGGAAAGGGAGTGGGAGGGGAGCGGGAGTCCCTTGTCGGTCCTAACCCTTCCCCTGCAGTCCCCTTAAAACCTATAAGCCAAACAACATTTCAAAACTTCTTTCTGTAACCCACCCTTCCATTAACTAGGAGACAATGCAGGCAGAAGCCCAGCAGCAGAGTGGGGTCAATCCAGTTTATTGCACTGAGTGTTTCATGTATGACTACCTCCCTGTGGGCGGGTGGCATATGTGTGCAGTCGGTGCAAGGAGCTCCTGGCCCTCAGAGCCATGTACGGACTTTGGAGGCCAGGGTGGAGGAACTGGAGGAGCTAAGAGAGGCAGAAAGGTATGTTGATGAGGCTTTCCGGGACACTGTAGAATTGTCCCACCTCCGCTCAGACAGCCCCTGCGCTGTTGAGGAGGAAGAATGGCCCAGGGAAGCAGAGCAGTCAATGGGAGCATGGGAAACATTCCTGTAGTTGGGACCCTCCTTCCAGATGGTGCTGGGGTTGCCTCTCGCACTGAGGTTACCACTCCGGGGGAGGGAACTCCAGTTTCTAGGAAAAGGCAGGTGTTAGTAATGGGAGATTGAATTATTTGATAGATAGATAGCTGGGTTTGTGATAACTGGGAGAACCGTATGGTGACTTGCCTGCCTGGTGCGAAGGTTGCGGATCTCTCGAGGCACCTAGACAGACTTATAGGAGCCGGTGGTTGTAGTACATGTAGGCTTGCTGCCTATTAGTTTCATTTGGTGGCCCCTTGTTCTTGTATTATGAGAAGGAGTAAATAACACTTCCTAATTTACTTCCTCTCTACCACTCATGATTTTATAGACCTCTGTCATATCCCCCCTTAGTCGCCTCTTTTCCAAGCTGAAAAATCCCAGTCTTATTAATCTCTCCTCATACAGAAGCTGTTCAATACCCCAATCATTCTTGTTGCCCTTTTCTAAACCTTTTCCAATTCCAATGTATCTTTTTTGAGGTGGGGTGACCACATCTGCACAAAGTATTCAAGGACAGGCCCTGGTAGCACATCTCTGATGAACCTGTGCTAGCAGGGAGCTGGTGAGAGTCCTAAAGCAGTTGTGGAGGCACAGGGTTTGTGGGTGGGTGGGCTGAGCTCCAGTGGATCACTGAGATCTGTGCATAACTTTGGAGATCCCTGGGTCCTTGGTCCCCCTTTACATTCAGAGAGAAGAAAGGGACCTCCTCTCCTGGAAAAATCTGAGGGAAATTTCCATATACGGAGCCTTGTGGAATCTCCCTGGCCTGCCCTGAAACTGCTGGGGAAAAATCTGGTCCTATATTATAATAATTATATTTTATTATATTTTATTTCAGCGAGATCACAGCTGTGACAACATCATTGTTACCACTCGGCCACCCCCAAGGTTTCCTTGTGACTGATTGGAACCATAAGGAATAGAGCCTGCAGCAGGGCTGCCACTGCAGTCCAGCTGGATAGCATCACCCCACATCCCCTGTGATTTGGCCTCCTGCAGTTTGCCCTTGGCTATCACAGGGGTTAAAGCTGGTGCACACGAAGCCAAGCAGCTGAGGTTCCCTGCTGGCCAAGTGGCCCCCAAGGGAATGTGCAGACAGGCTTCTTAAAGACAGTAGCCTCCCTATGTGAACAGATGCTGCCTGCTGCCCATGCAGCCTCTCCGATGACTACATCTGCCCATGCTCCATGGTGAGTATTTTAATCTACACAGAAATCTGACATTCAAAGCGAGCTTGCAGTGTTAAAACCCTGATGCCCCAAGTAACGATTTTCTCAAGGAGTCCCATTTTTAGACGTTCCATGTGCTTTGGGCCCAATCCTGCCAGGGGCTGAGGAAGAAGAGACCCCACGGAATATCAGTGACTACTTCCCAAATCGTATCAGGTATATTTGCTTTGACTTGATTGTGGATGCAGGAATTCAGAGCTGCGTTGCTCTGTGGGCATACAAGCAAGTCTCATCTTATGCGAGGGTTCCGTTCCACGGTTAGTGCATAAAGGGAAAACCACGTCTACTGAAACACTCATTGAGTTGAATGGCAGAAGGAATCGCCCGCACTAAAGATGCAGTTTTTATATTGTAACTTTTCTTTTTTTCCCCTGTTTTCACCATCTGCACAAAGCTGAATTCGCACATGTTAAATGTGCCTAAGATGCGACTTGCCTGTATTTCTGTTTCCTGACTGGCTGAAGGCTCCAGCACTTCTGCCCTGAAGAAACCCCTCAGAATTACAGGGCTATGTTCATCTCTTTCCCTTCTCTGGTTTCTGAGGGCCAAATGTCAGGCTCTGTAGCCTCCTTTCTCACGGGGTGAAATCCCGCCATTCTCCCACTCACAGACTGGGCCCTGGGCTACCGCGCAATGTGGCTGGAGCGATGCCGTTATTGAATTCAGAACCATACCCTGAAAATTTATCCCATGTGCTGCAAAGAGGCAGCGGCATAATTTGAACTCACAGGAGCAGAGAAAATAAAAACATAATGTATATAATGAGGCAATGAAACACGTTTATGAATAACTTAAATGCAGGACAGATAAACACAATGACCATTTTCACCATGCACTTGCCATATGTGTACACACCTGTCATGATACAATGGGCCACACTTTGAAGTTGAGGGCCAGAAAGGGTGTCTGTGTGAATGTCATTATTGCAAACTCACCCAGTGCTCAAGTAGGCTGTGGAACTCTGATCCACAAGATATCAATGGGGCCAAGGGATTAGCAGGATTCAAAGAGGGACTGGATTTACACCACAAAATATGTCTAACTAGTGGGTGCCTGGGGGAAACTTTCCCTTCGAGCAGTCAATCTCATAGCTCCCTATTGCAGGGATTCTTCCATCTTCCCCTGACGCATGTGTAACTGCTTACTGGGCTAGAGGGACTGCAGGTCTGAAACAGTCTGGCAGTGCCTATCTTCCTACTGGCATATCCTATTGGGGGTGTAAATCCAAATCTATGTTTTTTCTGATCTTCCTTGAGCTTCTGGGAATCCTAGATTTGCACTCAGAGCAGAAAGATGTCTCCTTAAATACCATCTACATTCCTGTTCTTTTTCCATTCAGGAAGGAAAGTTCAAAACTTCTCGGACCTGCCCAGTATGGTATGTCAACTGTCAATGACACCAAATTCACACCTGCAGTGTTCCTTCTCACTGGGATACCTAGGCAGGAAGACGTACATCTCTGGGTCTCTGTCCTCTTCTGCTTCATGTATGAAATTTCGATAGTAGGAAATTCAGTCATTCTGTTCATTATAAAAACAGATCCAATCCTCTATGAGCCCATGTACATTTTCCTTTCCATGTTGGCCCTCACAGACCTTGGCTTATTGATAGCCAGCATGCCGACGATACCGGGCCTATTCTTATTTAACTCTAGAGAGATCAGCCTTGATGCTTGTTTTGCCCAGATGTTCTTCATCCACTCTCTGCAATTAATTGAATCCTGTGCTCTTGTTGATGGCATTTGTCCGCTTCATCGCAATCTGTAACCCGCTGAGATATGCCTCCATCTTAACCCTGCCGAGAATAGCCAAGATGGGACTGGTGTTTATGCTAAGAGCAGTGGCAGTAATATTTCCACTCCCCTTTCTCCTGAAACAGTTCCGATTCTTTCGAGCCAATGTCCTCTCCCATTCCTACTGTCTGCACCAGGACGTCATGAAGCTGGTTTGTTCGGACATCACAGTCAATAACATCATCAGTCTCTGTGTCACAGGACAACAAGCCATTGTTCTCAGCCACTTGGGCCTATGCTTACAAGGCCTGCTGGTTGCCAGGGAGATGGTGGAATTAGTGGGCCCCCTTCTGTTAATGGGCACACTGGCAGGATGGGATTCAGTAGTATGGAAACCGGAAATAGTATAAGGGACCTACCATCAATCAAACCCTAACCCCTCCCCTTGGCCGCTTAAACCCTGCCCCTTGACCTCTTAAGCTCCGGCCAATTGTCACTGGAAGTCCCACCCATGGGGAATATTACTTCCGGGGTCAAGGAGGACACACGACCGGAAGCAAAGTGTGTCATGTGACCCCTCTAAGAACTCCTCCCACTGCCCTCTACCAATCAGGAGGGGTTTCTCCCCCGTAGGCCCAACCTGAGAGGAGATTTGTCCGATCAGGGGTGTTCCGAGGCATGGTGACCCAGCCGGAAGTGGTTCGTGTGACCCCTCTAAGAACTCCTCCACTGCCCTCTGCGAATCACGATGGGTTTCAGCAACACAGTTCCGCCCTGAGAGCAGATTTGACCAATCAGTGGTGTTCCAGGCTGGGGTGACCTGCCCAGAAGGGGGTCATGTCACCCATCTAAGAACTCGTCCCAGTGCCCTCTGCCAATCAGCGCGCGACACTATCACCCCATAAATCCCAGCAATCGGGGCAGAAGAGGCCATCTTTTACCATGAACACGTGCTTTAGAAATCATGGAAACATGGACTCCTTCACCGCCCTGGTGAGAACTTCAGACTTTGTGTTAGCCCCGAGGGCCTTTGGACTTGTGTGGAGAAAGCGCTACACGAGCGACAGTTCCGACGAGGGCCCTTAGACTCAGCCGTTGATGGATATGCCAGAACCTGAAACCCAAACCCTCGTGAGGCACCCCGATGAGCATGAAGGCCTCTCGTTGTCCACCCCCCTAGAGGTGGAAGACGAACGCAGCTCAGGGGAGTCACCAGAGGACAAGGTGAACAAAAAAGATGTCGCTCAGGTAAATGAATGATTAAGAAGTGACGGTTGATGATGGAGTGTAATGAAGTTAGGAACCGGGAGGTTGTGTAAATCTAAAAACAAGCAGTGGGGTGCTTACACTGTTTCTTTTCTGAAAATCTCTCAACAGCTCGACGATGCCTTTCTAGAGGCCTTTGAGAACTGACATCGGTAGTCTCGTGGGAGCAGTGATGAGCTGCCAAAATATTAACAACAGGTTCTCTCCTCCTCACCCCATGAGGGGGTCGTGTCCCCCCGGGGGTCATGCCCCATCCACCCCCCTTCCCTGTCCCCTGACTGTCCCCTGCCGCCACATCCAACCCCTTCTCTGATTTCTGAGGGCCCCTTGGGACCCCTTCCCCATCCAACCACACCTTCTCTCTGTTCCTGCCCCCCACGACCCCATCCAACCCCTGCTCCTTCCTGACTGCCCCCCCGAACCCTTGCCTCCATTCAATCCCCCTGTTCCCTGCCATCTGACCGCCCCAACCCCTATCCACTCCCCCACAACCCGCCAAACTCCCCTGCCCTCTTCCAACACCCCATCCCTGCCCCCTTACCGCGCTACCTGGAGCCACTCGGCAGCGGCCGGATCCGCTCAGCCAGGACTGGGACCGGCGCTGAGGGGGGCCCGAGCCGAGCCGGCCAGAGCCGCTTGGCCGGGACCTGGACTGGTGCCGGTGCCGCGAGGTCCGGGCAGGAGCTGCTTGGCCAGGACTGGGACCAGCACTGTGGGGCCTGAGCCGAGCTGGCCAGAGCCGCTCAGCCGGGACCTGGACCGGAGCTGGTGCCGCAAGGTCCGGGCCGGAGCCACTCGGTCGTGATCAGCACCACGGGCCCGGGGCCCGAGCCGAGCCGCAGCCGCTCGGCCGGGACCGGCACCGATGCTGTGGGGCCCGAGCCGGGCTGGCTCGGAGCCGCTCGGCCGGGACCGGCACCGGCGCAGCAGGACCCGAACCGGGCCGATGCCACTGGGGCCAGAGCTTGGCCAGGACTGAGCAGGGGCGCTCAGCCAGGGGCAGGCCAGGGGTGAGGCCAGAGGAAGCCGCTCGGCCTGAGCCGGACTGGGCTGCGCCATGCCTCTCTGGAGCCCTCCTCACGCCTGCCCCCAGCTTACCTGCCTGCTGCTTGTTTCAGGCTTCTCACGAACATCTGATTCGCGGGAAGCAAGGGAGGGGGAGGACAAGGAGGGCAGAGCGTTCAGGGGAGGAGAAGGAAGTGAGCTGGGGCCGGGGGCCAGGTGGATAGCTGCCCGAGCTTTAGTTGAATTTAAAAGCTGTTTTAGATCCGGTTGTCCTGGAACAACCGGTTCTAAAAGGGTTTCTAAATTTAACAACCGGTTCCTGCGAACCGGTGGGAACTGGCTCCAGCTCACCACTACGTGGGAGTAAATATATCATGCATCAGCTGGTTTCGCTCATGTCTGAGACACAGATCTCAAGAGGAAAATCCGGAAAAGGACAAAATGGAAGAATGAACCAGCTCAGACTCCCTTATGGTAGGGGTCGTGGTGTCCATTTTTACAGGCGGCTGTAAAAGGTCGTGTTAAACCAGGCAATTAATGAAACTTATTTATTTAAATATGTCAATATGAATGTGTCCCCCTTCATATTTGTGTTAGTAAAAGACAGTACCAGTAACAGTCATTTCTACACAGGCAGCTCTGTTAAAGAAAATATATTACATTGCCGGGGAAGTAGGGAGCATCGGCGGGGTGAACTCTCTTTCTCAAGTGGCCAGAAAGCATAGTAAAACTTTAAATAGAAGACAGGTAAGAGTTTGGCTTTCAGAGAAGGACACTTACACTTTACACATTTCCATCCCACCATCAACCTCTGCCTGGACCATTCCACACAAGAGATCCACTTCCTAGACACTACAGCACTAGTAAACGATGGCCACCTAAACACCACCCTATACTGGAAACCTACTGACCACTATACTTACCTACATGCCTCCAGCTTTCATCCAGACCACACCACTCAACCCATTGTCTACAGCCAAGCTCTACGATACAATCGCATTTGTTCCAACCCCTCAGACAGAGACAAACACCTACAAGATGTCTGTCAAGCGTTCTTACAACTACAATCCCCACCTGCTGAAGTGAAGAAACAGATTGACAGAGCCAGAAGAGTACCCAGAAGTCACCTACTACAGCACAGGCTCAACAAAGAAAGTAACAGAACGCCACTAGCCATCACCTTCAGCCCCCAACCAGCGGTGTATTATCGCATAGGCCAACAAAGCCTAGGCCTAGGGCGGCAAATTTGCTCACCCCCCCTCCCCAACTCTGCCCCTTCTCCAAATCCCTGGCCCACCTTTTCCCCCAGGCGCACCGCGCTTCCCTCCTTCCACCTCCCTCCCAGGCTTGCCACGCGAAAGCACTGGGAGGGAGGGAGAAGTGAGTAGTGGTGCACTCAGAGGAGGTGGAGCAGAGGTGAGCTGCAGCCCGCGGGTGCGGGGAGTAAACCGGGGGTGGGGGTGGGAACCGCTCCCCGCCCCAGATCATCTCTGCTCCACCGCCGCCATCCCCCTAGCACGCCACAACTCCCCTTCTCCCCCCTCCCTCCCGGGCTTGCCGTGGGGGAGGGTAGGTGAGCTGGTGCGTGGGGGGGTGCACAGCAATTTTTGAGGGCCTAGGGGCGGCAAATTTGTTAATCCGCCACTGCCCCCAACTAAAATCTCTCCAGCACATCATCAAGGATCTACAACCTATCCTGAAGGACAATCCCTCACTCTCACAGATCTTGGGAGACAGGCCAGTCCGCTCTTACAGACAGCCCCCAAACCTACAGCAACCACACAACAAACACACTAACCCAGGAACCTATCCTTGCAACAAAGCCTGTTGCCAACTCTGTTCACATATCTATTGAGGGGACACCATCATAGGACCTCATCACATCAGCCACACTATCAGAGGCTCATTCACCTGCACATCTGTCAATGTGATATATGCCATCATGTGCCAGCAATGCCCCTCTGCCATGTACTTTGGCCAAACCGGACAGTCTCTACATAAAAGAATAAATGGACACAAATCAGACGTCAAGAATTATAACATTAATAAAACAGTCGGAGAACAATTCAGTCTCCCTGGCCACTTGATTACAGACCTAAAAGTCACAATATTACAAAAAAAACCCTTCAAAAACAGACTCCAACAAGAGACTGCTGAATTGGAATTAATTTGCAAATTGGACACCATTAAATTAGGCTTGAATAAAGACTGGGAGTGGATGGGCCATTACACAAAGTAAAACTATTTCCCCATGCTTATTTTTCCCCCCACTACAGTTCCTCACATCTTCTTGTCAATTGGTGGAAATGGGCTATTTTCATTGCCACTACAAACAGTTCTTTTTCTTTCCTGCTGATAATAGCTCACCTTAACTGATCACTCTCGTTAGAGTGTGTATGGTAACACCCATTGTTTCATGTTCTCTGTGTATATCTATATAGCTATAGATCTTCCTACTGTATTTTCCACTGCATGCATCCGATGAAGTGGGCTGTAGCCCACAAAAGTTTATGCTCAAATAAATTTGTTAGTCTTTAAAGTGCCACAAGTCCTCCTGTTCTTTTTTCACTTTACACAAACCGGCTCGAATACATTTTAAAAGAAACAAGACCATTGTTTCAGATGTGGATGTGCAATGGCAGGCAAATTTGGTGGATATGCACCGGTTCTCCAAATGCAGCAGCGGTTTTAAGTACATCTTAACAGTGATAGACACTCTATCCAAATATGCCTGGGCCTTAGGTCTAAAAAACAAGACGGGTGTTGAGGTATCCAAGGCCTTTCAAGCTATTTTCAGCAAAGGTCGCGTGCCTCAAAAATTACAAACCGATCGGGGGAAAGAATTTTTAAACAAACCTTTAAGCAGATTATTAAAGTGGCATGGAGTTCACCATCTTGTTACTAATAATGAAGTCAAAGCAGGGGTTGTAGAGCGATTTAACAGAACTTTAAAAACTAGGATGTGGAGATATTTTACAGCCCATAATACCTTTTCCTACATTGATGTGTTACCTGACTTTAAAGAGTTACAACCAGAGTTTCACAGAACTATACAGACCAGACCCGCTGATGTTAACCCTTCAAATTCTTTGAAGGTATGGAAAATGGTTTACAGAGATGGTTTAAAATAACACCGGTTGTTGCCCCTAAATAATCCCCCAGAGGGGGATTCCACTCACTCTTCCTTTTCACAAATATCACCAAGACAGTGTCATGGTACAGGCACCACTCTTGCAACCTCTCTAGGAGGTTGTATAGTTCTAAGCAGGCATAAGCGGTGGTGAAACAGGCTATGAAGACGTTGGTATTGCCCGAGACAGAGTACCGGTCTTTTGCGTGCTTCGAAGACACACACGCGGTTTCATCGTCGATAAACTCACAGGATGAAACCTTGTAATTGAGGGGAAACAGGTACTGAAAGAGTGGAGAAATTGGAGAGGGTCCAGAGAAGAGCAACAAGAATGATTAAAGGTCTTGAGAACATGACCTATGGAGGAAAGTTGAAAGAAATGGGTTTGTTTAGTTTGGAAAAGAGAAGACGGAGAGGGGACCTGATAGCAGTTTTCAGGTATCTAAAAGGGTGTCATAAGGAGGAGGGGGAAAACTTGTCCACCTTAGTTAAACTCTAAGAATAAACAAGAAGCAATGGGCTTAAACTGCAGCAAGGGAGGTTTAGATTGGACATTAGGAAAAAGTTCCTAACTGTCAAGGTGGTTAAACACTGGACTAAATTGCCTAGGGAGGTTGTGAAATCTCCATCTCTGGAGATATTTAAGAGTAGGTTAGATAAATGTCTATCAGGGCTGGTCTAGACAGTATTTGGTCCTGCCATGAGGGTAGAGGACTGGACACGATGACCTCTCGAGGTCCCTTCCAGTCCTTGAATCTATGGATCTATAAAATCTAAAGGTTTATTCATTAAAGGAAAAAGATACAGATGAGAGCTAGAATTGGTTAAATGGAATCAATTACATACAGTAATGGCAAAGTTCTTGGTTCAGGCTTGTAGCAGGGATAGAATAAACTGCAGGTTTAAATTAAGTCTCTGGAGTACATCCCCAGATGGGATGGGCCATCAGTTCTTTGTTCAGAGCTTCAGTTTGTAGCAAAGTCCCTCCAGAGGTAAGAAACAGGATTGAAGACAAGATGGAGATGAGGCATCAGCCTTTTATAGTCTTTTCCAGATGTAAGAACACCTCTTTGTCCTTACTGTGGAAAATTACAAGCAAAATGGAGTTTGGAGTCATATGGACAAGTCCCTGCATACTTTGCTGACTTACAAGGCGCACCTGCCTTCTCTCAATGGGTCAGTTGTGTAGCTGATGGTCCTTAATGGGCCATCAAGCAGGCTAGGCAGAGCTAACACCAACTCATCTGGGATGTCACCCAGAAGCATAGCATAAGTTTGAAATACAGACAAGATAGAGCCAATATTCATAACTTCAACTACAAAATGACACACGCATACAGACAGCATAATCATAACCAGCAACCCATAACCTGGTCTTAGACCCCTTATATGACCCCCTTTACCTAAGATTTGGTGCCACTACAGGACCTTGGTTGCAACCATGTTCTATACGGTCCCAGTTCAAGTCAATAATGTGACACAGGCATCTTCCGGTTTGGTCATTTTCTTTAAAACACGGTCAGGGTCTGCACTAAA
The DNA here is from genome assembly GCF_016161935.1 of Mauremys reevesii. NCBI lineage: Eukaryota > Metazoa > Chordata > Testudines > Geoemydidae > Mauremys > Mauremys reevesii. The sequence goes on from NC_052623.1 coordinate 12,779,689, forward strand.
TTGCACAGCATTTATCAAGATCACCCCTTACGCTAAATGTTCTTGCGTTAGGCACAGACATTGCATAGCATAACCTATGGCAAGAACAGTGTTTAATAAGCTTTCCAAATACAGCTCAGCACACAGGCCCCAGAGCTTGCAGTTTATATCTACTGAAGTCCAAGTCACACAGTCATGGCGCCGTTGGGCTGGCACATCTATGACACGGCCCTCACAATCTTCAGAAAGCTTTTCCCTAAGGCAGTGATTAAGGACAGCATAAACAGCAACACATACAATAGACCGCATGACTTTTTTATGCTCACGACGTGGCCTTGGCTCAGTTAGTTCCATGCCAAGCCTCATAAACTCCTCATAGCTGTCATCCTCGGAGTCCTCTTCAACAATTTGTATCGGCATTGAGCAAAAACAAGGAGAGCCCGGTTCATCTTCGCTGCTTTATGGAACGCTGTCCAGGGCCTGCGGGTCCTCTAGAAAGGCATCCTCAAGCTGTGGAGAGATTTTCAGAAAAGAAACAGTGTAAGTTCCCACTGCTTGTTTTTAAACATACACAACCCCCCCACCCCCGGTTCCTAACCCCATTACACCCCATCATCAACAGTCACTTCTTAATCATTTACCTGAGCAATGTCTTTTCCATTCACCTTGTCCTCCGATGACTCCCCCGAGCTGTGTTCGCCTTCCACCTCTAGTGGGGCGAACAATGAGAGGCCTTCATGCTCATTGGGGTGCCTCACGAGAGTTTGGGTTTCGGGTTCCGGCGTATCCATCAACGGCTGAGTCAAAGAGCCCTCGAGGGAACTGTCGCTGATGTAGCGCTTTCTCCGCACAAATCCAAAGGCCCTCGGGGCTAAAAAAAGTCCAAAGTGCTCACAGGGATGGTGAAGGAGTCCATGTTTCCATGATTTCTAAAGCACGCATCCTTGGTAAAAGATGGCCTCTTCTGCCCCGGCGCTGGGACTTATGGGGTGATAGTGTTGCACTCTGATTGGCAGAGGGTGCTGGGAGGAGTTCTCAGAAGGGTGACACGGCCCTCATCTGGGCGGGTCACCCCGCCCTGGAACACCACCAATTGGTCAAATCTGCTCTGGGGGTGGTCCTATGTGGCCGAAACCCATCGCGATTGGTAGAGAGCATTGGGAGGAGTTCTTAGAGGGATCACACGAGCCACATCTGGTTGGGTCCCCCCACCCTGGAACACCCCTGATTGGTCAAATCACCTCTTGGGGCAGGCCTCTGGGGGCGAAACCCCTCCTGATTGGTAGAGGGCAGCGAGAGGAGTTCTTAGAGGGGTCACATGACACACTTTGCTTCCAGTCATGTGTCCACCTTGACCCCGGAAGTAATACCCCCATGGGTGGGGCTGCTGCTGAGAGGCGGGTGGGGCTTAAGGGGTCGAGGGGCGGGGTTTTAGGGGTCATGGGGCTGGTTTGGGTTTGATTGACGGTATGGCCCTAATAGTACTACTGGACACTCTTAGAGGCCCTTGCCTTCCAAAAGGGGGGCTTTATGAATTTAGTATCAGCTCTTCTTGAAGGAAGGATTGATTCTTGAACCGCAGGAGGTAAAGTAACAAATCCATTGAGCTAGCCACACCCTCAATCTCATCCAAGCCCCCAGGCCCCCCTTCATCTTGGAATCTGGGTTTAAATGTGATACCCCAAGGAGAGTCTCTTATATATACGTCTCTGTGTCCCAGGACAACAAGCCATTCTTCTCAGCCACTTTAGCCCACGCTTACCAGACCCACTGGATGATAGGGAGAGGTTGGAATTTGTGGGCCCCTTCTGTTAGTGGGCATGCTGGCAGGGTGGGATTCAGTAGTATGGAAACCGGACACCCTTGGAGGCCCTTGCCTTCCAAAAGGGTGGCTTTATAAATTTAGTGTCGGGTGTTCTGGAACGAGAGTCCTTGAACATTCGGGACTTCACGTTGTTTTGAAGCTTGCTGAAGATTTGCTTGAGGCACATTAACCTCTGCTTGAGAACTTTGCTCCTTGAAGGAGATGGTGTCCTAGGTCTGGAGGCCTTTGGTGACTTTGGGGGAGAACCGTCAGGACTCCCAGTTGCTTTCTCCCCAGCTTGCAAAAGCTCTGTTGTACTCGTAGCAACGGACACCATCTTTGGTTGCCTGGTGGGCATGCCACCCTGCGCCTTGCTCTTGTCTGCTGGAAGGAGCCACAGCACTCCCATCTTGCTGTGGTTGATGTCAGATGCTGAGGAGTCTCCTGGAGTCCATCGCTGTGGAATTCCATGGGATCTTCTGGACAAGTCAGCACCTGCAGAGCCAGCTGGTCTCTTCCATCGAAGCTTACTGCACTTCTTGCAGATTTTGATTGGCGGCTGGTCCCTGGAGAGCTTTGAATTCACAGTTCCATCGAACCCATGTGCATCCATGATGTCTCGAAGACCATGCAGCTCAGCAGATGTCTCCTTCTGAGTTTTCTTACCCTTCATCTTTCCTGGATGTGCCTTGCGGCACTGCTGGCAAACTGAGACCTGGGCCACCAAGGGGCGGGAGCTGCTCAACATTTCCGTCAGGTGCTTGATCTGCAGGTCGTGTGCAGCCTGCCCAGCAATGAGAGAGTCAAGGGTGGATCTTGTTAGCTGCTCAGAGCCTGGGGCCTCTGGGGCAACCTGGTGGCATTGGGTCCTGGGAAGATCTGCCCTGCCCTCACCTGCCTGTGCCTCTGGCCCCAGGCAGGAGCCTTCTCCCAAGGTAACCTTCCTCTCCATGTGCAGCTCCAGCTTCTCTTCAGTCCCTTTGCTGTCACACACACTGGTAAGGGGCTTTCTCAACTCGCTCCTATAAATCTGGAGTGTCGCTTCGAGTGTCTTCTCTGCTATTGTGGTTCCTGGAGGTGGCGATGTCAGATCCATCCCTGCTGGCAGAGTGCAGCGATCTGGGTTAGTCTGGTTTCCTGCCGCGGTATCATTCCTGCCCATCTCCATGGTGGTATCTTCCACTGGCGTTGGAGGACGTGTGGAAGAAGAGGAGCTTGTGCTTTGCCTCCCTGTCTGCAGGAAATCGGTCTCCATCTCACTGAACTCCACACTGGCTTCCCTGGCTTGGACGGCGTGAGGGAGCTTTGCCGGGGGCTCTGGATCCAGGGTGAGCAGCCCCCTCTGCATGATGAGATGCTCACGCCTTATGTGGAGTTCGATGGGGTGGGCAGGCTGTTGTCCCATCGTTGGGAATGCCGCTGTCCTGTGCTTGCCTGGCTCCCTAGGGGGGCGAAGTGGCCCAGGCAGGGCAGTCTCTCTCAGGAGGGGAGCATCTCTGTGCGACTCTCTCACGACCTTAGGAAAAGCCTTCATTTGGATCTCCGAGCATTTCTGAGCCACGTGATCCTGCAGCTTGACCCCCGCCGTGGGCACAAACCTGGCCAGGATGGCATCAGGGGATGCCATGATCCTGTGGGCCTTTTGGGGCAGGGGTCCCCAGGGGCAGACGCCTGGCTCCTGGATCTCCTGTGCATGCTGAGGCCTGGTGTCGGATCTCAGGGGCTTTGGGACCTTTGCTGGGCCCCATTCGGGCCGATCTGTGTTGAATTCCCATTGCTGCTTGGTGTCCTGCTCACCCAGCAATGGCTCCCCCGGGATGGGGGTTTGTGGAGCCCCCAGTTGGCTCTGCAGATGCTTCTGTCGGATGTTGAAGTCTGAGTCATGGGCTGACATCTGGTCCAGACCTATGTTCTGCTCTCGCTGGTCTCGTCTGCTGTGGGCAGGGGGCCTGGGGAGAGGCTGGGCTTGGATGGGATGAGTGGATCCTTCCCAGCTTGCGACAGTCATGGTCTCTCTTGTGTTGCAGAGGGGCCCTGACCAAGTCACGGAGGCTTCTCTCAGGGAAAAGGAGCTGGGACTCCAGAGGGGAGAGGTGGTGGATTCCATGGAGGAATAGCAGAACTGTCTCATCCCAGATGCCGACACACTTGGCCTGTGGGAGAGAGCAGACAGGGACAGATGGGACATGGCCCTGCTGAGCAAAGGCAGGGCTTGGTCACAGCCTTCCAACAGTAGTGCAATGGGGCAGTGCCTAGGCATGCATTGCACACCACACCCTGACACAAGGACATCAGCTGGGTGACGAAGGACTGAGAGGGGGAGCTGGCACTCATTTTCTCTAGAACGATAACCCCTTCGTCACACGCACATGTGCAGCACCTAGCACAATGGGGCCTTGAGCATGATCGGGGATCTACTGCTATTTTAATAGAAAGATTAGCTAACAACAATTGGTTTGGGGGAGGAAGATGTGAGCATGTGTGTGTAACCCTTGCCAGAGGATGTTGTGAAGGCCAAGACTATAAACTATAAAAGGAACTAGATAAATTCATCAATGGCTATTAGCTAAGGTGGGCAGGGATGGTGGCCCATAGTCTATGTTTGTCTGAAGCTGGGAATGGGCGACAGGGGATGGATCATTTGATGATTCCCTGTTCTGGTCATTCCCTCTGCTGCACTGGCATTGGCCAGTTTTGGAAGACAGGATACTGGGCTAAATGAACCTTTGTTCTGACCCAGTCTGGCTGTTCTGATGTTCTTACATTCTAACCCACTGGAAAACTGTCCTGTTCTAATGGCTGATACACTAGAGGCTAACAACCTACCATTGCTTCCAGTTAATGGAGTTTCTCCGGTGGTGGAGGTCTGTGCTATGGTCCTGAAAGTCCTGGATTTGAACCCAACTGATGACTCATGTTTGGGGTGTATCACGTGGTGTCCCATTCACTGCTTGTCTGGTGCCTACTCTGGGGATTAGCTCTCGAGGTCAATGCCCCTTCCAATTGTCGCATGTGATCACTGTCACTCCCACACTGACCCAGACAGTTTTCCTGTTCACTGCCCCGCCGGTCCATGCCTTGCCCTCGGGGGCTGGTAGGAAACCTGGGCCCACACTGCACACTGGGGTCCAGGCCAGGGACCTCAACCCAGCAGTTCTGGGCTTTCCTCTCCCAGCCTGGACTGCTTCCTACTGCTCCTGGTTCCCTCCTTGCTCTGGGTGCACCAGCTCCAAACACTCCCCCCTCTTCCCAGGGAGGGGCTGCCCTTTCCTAGCCGCAGCCCCTGTCTGGTGCCAGCTTCCTGGCTTTATAGGCCCCGTCTGTTCCTGCCAGCTGAGCCTGCTTGGGATCAATTCCCTGCTCCCCGGCTCTTCCTGCAGGTGTACTCTGTGGAGTTCATGGACCTGCCTGGCCACCTGAGCCCCTTCCAGTGCTGTGTGGAGTGGACACCCCCTCGCAGGGTGTCATTGGATTTCTTTTTCCTTCAAACACAGCACGGGCAGGTTCTAGACAGTCGCCTGCTGGCAGATATTGCCCTGCAGAAGGATTTGATCCTACTCACAACCCCAACTTGTAGTCTCTGCATTTCATTTCTGATAATCCCTCACCTCACTTTCACTGGTATCTCACCTTGGAAGCTAAAGCCTCCTAGTGGCTTTTTCCCTGTTATTTTAGGATCCTGGAGTGTCTGGTTTTCCCTGCTCCCTCCTCTCTACATTCACTCTCCCCTACCACCCAGCCCCCAGTCTGGTGTCCCCTGGTTAGTTGCCTTACGGTATCAGAACTTCATCCAGGTGTCTGGCCACGTCCTGTAGCCTCCTCTCAACGAGCCTGAGGCGCTGAGCCAAGCGGAGCTTCTCCAGGGGCACAGGGCAGCTGTGGAACAGAGAGAGCAGATAGCTGAGTGCAGGCCCTGCCCTCAGGCCCTCTTTTACCCAGAGGGGCGGCATCGAAAGGCTCCCTGTCCCATTATCCACTGAGGCAGCCTCCTCCCCTGCAATACCCGGGCCTTGGATGTTCTGGTTTGGGGTTAGCAGGATTGTTAGGTGAGCCCTGCTAGTGCTGAGGAGGTGAGAGTGTATCCTACTGGCAGCGTGTGTGTCATGTGCCCCCCACAGAAGCTAATCAAAACATAGGATAACAGCTTACTGGGGGGAAGGGATAGTTCAGTGGTTTGAGCATTAACCTGCTAGACCTAGGGTTGTGAGTTCAATCCTTAAGAAAGCTACTTAGGAATCTGGGGCAAAAAATGGTCCTGCTAGTGAAGGCAGGGGGCTGGACTAGATGATCTTTCAAGGTCCCTTCCAGTTCTAGGAGATTGGTATATCTCCAATTATTACCTTTACCTTTATTATTACTATAGCTGCCAACTAATGCAGCTACCTCTTCAGCTCTAAGGGGTGCTTTATGCTGCGGAGCTAAAGATCCAGGATTCAAATCCTGCTGGGAACCCATGCCGGGGGACTGGAGGAGGGGCTGTTACACAAGTGCTGCTGGATCCCTTTCACCCTACTCACCATACCAGAAAGCCCAGCCTTCCTCCTGACCGCTCCACCTCACCTCCCAGGAGTGTACGGGGCTGCTCCCAGAAAACATTTTCTCCCCCTCTTGGGAGGGGAGGATGGTCCAGTCCAATCAACACAATCTACCCCCCCCACCACCACTGCCCCAGGTTAAATGAATCGTATGATGCTCGAGGAAGGGAATGACCCACTGTACGAGGCGTGGGGGTGGATTAGAGATGGCAACTTCTGCTGGGTGGGAATGAATTGCAGGAGTCTAAAGGAGAAGAGTTGCTAGCGTGGTACATAGGTCGGGGCAGGGGAGGGATTACTCGGGCTACTGCCCCTGGGTGAGGATGAATTGCATGGCGCTAAAGGAGGGGACTGACCCACTGCAGATTCATGGAGGGGGGCATTGCTTACCACCTCTCTGGGGATGCAGAAGCCTCCTCCAGCTCTTCCTCACAGCACCCAAAAGCTGCCAGAAGTGAGACATAAAGGAGACATTGAGCTGCTTGGGCACCCTCTGCTTCCTAGCAGCCTATTGCCCCAGATTTCAGAGGCAGCCTGTGAACGGAGCCCCAGCCAGTGCCTCTGCACGACTCTGGGCACGACTGCGCCTTCGCAGGAAGAGGGGAGGCAGGTCGGGGAATGGACCCTATTTCTCTGCTTTGCATGGGGCCTGAGTCTGCCACCACAGCTGTGGGGTGAGGGGCTGCTTACCTTTCACTTTCTTTTTTGTCTTTCTGGGCCTCCTCTTCCTCGGAGAAGCCTGCCACACACAGAGAAAGCAGCAGGGTTAGAAGAGAACTCCTCAATAAACCCAGGAGAACAATGAGCCATAGGTGATTGCCATGTGGGGCCATGTGGAAATTTTTCCTTCTGGGAGAGTATTGCACTCTGAGGCCTCATGGGTAGGCATTGTGCTTTCCTGTGATGCAGACAATATAGGGCACAGAGCACAACCCATAACAGGGGTCACTGGAACAATCCAGGGGTTGGAGAAACAGGGATTGTTGGTACCAGGAACCTGCAGAGCTTATAAGCATTGAAGGAGAGAGCCTGCAAAGTTCTCTCTCCTGCAGAGATGACAAAACTCTGCAGGTTTTAGGATTGCAGGGTATGCAACTCACCCCAGATACCATGCACGGAATTCAGACCTTGGGGGAGAAATCCGACCTCTGGACAACAGTGTTTCCTAGATACATATTTAGGGAGTGCATACTATCGGGGTTTTATCTGCATGCATTTGGGATGGCCATGCTACTCCTGAGTGGTGAAGCCATGAATGGGTTATCCAAATCCACCCAAGCAAGTGCTGATATAACCCCAATATCATCCTTAAACGGCAGCTCTTTTACACCAAAACACAACAATAACAGTTTGGCATGAGTTCAGCCCACTTGCCTGGGAGCTGCAAAGTTTCTTGAAGGTAAACTGCACTGCTTGCAGCTTAACTAGCCAGGTATTCCTTTCACAGGCTAGATCTTTCTCGCCTGGGCTCAGCCCCTGCCCTCCTCCCCCACAGTTTAGTTCCTTTATTTCTCCAGGTGTTTTCAGCAGTCTTCCTTTTGGGGCAGGGAGGTGGTGGAGAAGAACCTAGATTAACTCACTTCTAAGCCTTAAATAGGATTTGGCTATGACAGGAATCCTTTGTCTCCCAGTTTGACCCCCCACGCCCTCCTAGTGAAAAAATACCACCAGTCCAAAATGATGCCCATCTGAGGGAAAGGAGATTGTTTAGTCTGCAGAAGGGAAGAATGGGGGCAGGGTGAAGGATTTGATAGCTGCTTTCAACTATCTGAAAGGGGGTTCCAAAGAGGATGGATCTAGACTGTTCTCAGTGGTAGCAGATGACAGAACAAGGAGCAATGGTCTCAAATTACAGTGGGGGAGGTTTAGGTTGGATATTAGGAAAAAACTTTTTCACTAGGAGGGTGGGGAAGCTCTAGAATAGGTTCCCTAGGGAGGTGGTGGAATCTCCTTCCTTAGAGGTTTTTAAGGGCAGGCTTGACAAAACCCTGGCTGGGATGATTTAGTTGGGAATTGGTCCTGCTTTGAGCAGGGGGTTGAACTACATACCTCCTGAGGTCCCTTCCAACCCTGATATTCTATGGATTCTATGATTCTATGAGGTGACATGATCACATGACCCTGCAGTGTCAAAGCAGCATCTCAGGAAACTTCTCAGGAAGGAGGAAGATTAGTATTTTCAAAGTCCTATTGTCCTTCCTAATGGCCCATCCAGGCTGATTGCCCACTGTTTGGGGGCATTCCCCTGGTGCAAGCACTTTTGTAATTGATACAGAGCCCATATTCCTAACTTCAGATACAGAAATGATAAATCCATACAAATAGGATAATCCCATTCAGTAAATCAGAACCTTTCCAATGATATCTCACATGACCCATCTTTCATAAAACATACCTTAGTTATGCCATATTCATAGAATATTTCTATGAAGAATATGGGGTGTAATGTGACAGGGGTGAAGAAACATGTGGACAAGGGCGATCCAGTGGATATAGTGTACCTGAACTTTCAGAAAGCCTTTAACAAGGTCTCTCATCAAAGGTTCTTAAGCAAAGTAAGTTGTCATGGGATAAGAGGGAAGGTCTTCACATGGACCAGTAACTGGTTTAAAGATAGGAAACCAAAGGTAGGAATCAATGGTGAGTTTATGAAGAGAGATAAATAGCAAGGTCCCCCAAGGATTTGTACTGGGACCAGAGTTGTTCAACATCTTCATAAATGATCTAGAAAAGGGGGGAAACAGTGAGGTGGCCAGATTTGCAGATGATACAAAACTAAAGATCGTGAAATCCAAAGCTGAATAGGCTCTCCTTGTTCCCAGATGTATAACTCTGTGTTGGACTGTGTGAAAATGCATTTTGTTTGAATGGGCCCCATTTGCCAAACAAACTCTCCGGAACTCTCTGTATGACTGTCCTGTCCTCATCGTTATTTACCATTCTGCCAATCTTCGTGTCATCAGTACATTTTTATCAGCAGCAATTTTGTATTTACTTCCAAGTCATTGAAAAAATATTGAATAGCATCAGACCTAGTACTGATCCCTGCAGAGCCCCATTAGAAACACCCACCTTCGATGAGCCCTTTGACAATTACTTTTTGAGATCTGTCAGTTAGCCATTAGCCTGTTCTCAATCCATTTAACCTGTGCTCCATTGATATTGTAGAGTGCTAATTTTTAATCCAAATGTCCTGCGGTACTTGTATGCATAAACAGGGGAATCTCAAGTTGGAGGAGAGAGGTTGTTTTACCTCTGTATTTGGCACTGGTGCAACCACTGCTGGAATCCTGTGTCCAGTTCGGGTGTCTAACATTCAGGAAGGATGTTGATAAATTGCAGAGGGTTCAGAGAAGAGCCATAAGAATGATTAAAGGATTAGAACACATGCCTTGTAGTGATAGACTTTAGGAGCTCGGTCAATGTTGCTGAAAGAGGTTAAGGGTGGTTTGAGGAAAAGTCTATAAATACCTACCTGGGGAAGAAATCATTACAAATGGGCTCTTCAACCTAGCAGAGAAAGGTCTAACATGGTCCAATGGCTGGAAGTTGAAACTAGACAAATTCAGACTGGAAAGAAGGCGTCCATTTTTAACAGTGAGAGGAATTAACCATTGGAACAATTGACCAAGGTCATGGTGGATTGATTCTCCATCACTGGCGATTTTTAAAATCAAGATTGGACATTTTAATAAAAGGTATGCACTAGGCATGATTGTGGGGAAGTTCTTTGGCCTGTGCTAGACAGGAGGGCCAGACTAGAAGATCACAATGGGCCCATCTTGCCTTGGAATCTATGAAAAACAACACCTTACACAAGTCTAAGTTTGTCACATCTATGTTTGATATGGCCCATCTTCCATAAAACATTGTTAACCTGCTTTAAATATATTCCCATCCTTTAATTCTTTATTGATTGAATCCCATATCAGTTTGTCCATTATTTCAGGCTAACTGGCCTATAAGAAGCCAGGCCAACCTCCCATAGCTTTTTGAATATTGACAAAACATTAGCACACTTCCAGCCTTCTGGAATTCCCTCAGGAATCCTACATTGGTTAAAAAATTAATGTCAGTGGGCCAATAACCTCCTGAGCCAGCTCTTTGAGGACTCTTGGGTGGAGATGATCCGAGCCTGCTGATTGAAAAATACTTTTGTTTGGTTCCTGCATTCAGCTGGCATCAATCCAGCCTTTCCATCTCTCTAGGAGTCTCACTTACCTCAGATCTGGCGAGCCTGATCACAGCATAAAAGACAACAAAGAGCAGATAGAGGAGGAGTGAACTCATTTCCCCAGGCTCAGGCACTAAGACACTCTCAACACAGACACTCTCAAAACAGCAACAAGTACCCAGGCTACACCTGAGGGCAGGTTGCTGCTCTGGCATCAGGCAGGCGCTGATGTCATCTCTAGGTCACATTGGGGCTGCCCTCCTGCAATCTCCCTCTAGTCTGTGAGGTGTCAATGCTGTCCTTAGATCAGGAGATGGGATGGGGCAACTGCCCAAGTGGGCTGGGCTCAGAATAAGACAGGAGAGAGGGCATCAGGTTTCCCAGGAAAACCCTGGGTCTTTTCTGAGCTCTATGACTCTCAAGCCCTTAGGCAAGGGACATTTTTTCCCTACTTGTGGGAACTCCTAAAACCCCTGTGACTGAGGCAGAATCTCCCAGCCTGAAGTGAGAAGCAGCCCTGAAGTGATTCTCTAGTGCTACCAGTGCAGAAAAACGTTCCTGGTATCGCCAGCCCAAGCATTCCAACACCATGAGCTGGGCCCCACCAAAATCATGAGATTGGCTTCAGAATAATGAGATCTTCACAAAACATTCATCTGGGGAACTCTTCATTTGCCTTCTGGTGTCTGAGCCGCTAGGGTGCACTCAATTCATGTTCTCCAGCTTCTCTTTGCAACCACGAGGGCTTAAAATTGGCTAACAAATAAACTAAAAGAAAGAGCAGAGATTCTCAGAGAAATCACTTGACTCCAGCAGTGGGCGCTTTAAGAAAAGCACCCTATATCATAAGATAATAAAGAGCCCTACCTCTTATCTAACATGTTCAATCAGTAGATCTCAAAGCCCTTTACAAAGGAGGTCTGTAGCATTAGCTCCCTTTTCGAGATGGGAAATTGAGGCACAGAGAAGAGCAGTGACTTTCCCAAGGTCACCCAGCAAGACAGTAGCAGAGCCAGGACTAGCACTTAAGTCTCCTGAGTTCCATCTAGTGCTCTATCCACTAGGCCACAATGCATTTGAAGTAAGGGGTCATAGTCACTACATTCCTGTAGCGGTTATTTTGGGCTATTCCAATACCATTGTTATTGAAGTTACACATGTTGACCTGTGGTCTGTGCTGGTACAGGGGCATCCTTGTTAAAACGAGTTTCTCACAGCAGGTTGCATCTGAGTTCTTGTTAGGCCTGAACACAAGTTAACTGGACCATGTCTCCGATGTCCCCATGGGAAAGTTTAAAAGCCACTGAAGGCCTTGCAGTGCACTGACATACTGGGATTTTCAGAAAGCCTTTGACAAGGTCCTCAGCAAAGGCTCTTAAGCAAAGGAAGCTGTCATGGGATAAGAGGAAGGGTCCTCTCATGGATCAGTAACTGGCTGAACCATAGGAACCAAAGCGTAGGAATACTGCATGCAGATGTGGTCTCCCCATCTCCAAAAAGATATCTTGGAATTGGAAAAGGTTCAGAAAAGGGCAACAAAAATGATTAGGGGTGTGGAACAGCTTGCATAGGAGGAGAGATTAATAAGACTGGGACTTTTCATCTTAGAAAAGACAACTACAGGGGATATGATAGAGGTCTATAAAATCATGATTTGTGTGGAAAAAGTAAATAAGGAAGTGTTATTTACTCCTTCTCATAACAGAAGAACTAGGGGTCACCACATGAAATGAATAGGCAGCAGGTCGAAAAGAAACAAAAGGAAGTATTTCTTCACACAATGCACAGTCAACTCCTTTCCAAAGAATGTTGGGAAGGCCAAGACTATAAGAGGGTTCAAAAAAGACTAGATAATTTCATGAAAGATAGGTCCATCAATGGCTATTAGCCAAGATGGGCAGGGATGCCAGGGTAGATGTCACCTAGTGAGCTGGGCCTGTAAGAGAACCTGTGTTCAGGCAGAGAGGGGCTCCTGGGAGAGCAGAGTCAGGGCTCTGTTAAAGAGCCGGAGTCAAGGGCCTGGCCTGAGTGTAACCCACCAAACTTTGATTACACCCGTACCTGTAATAATTCCATTGTATTGCAGGGACAGTGAGCAGGTTCAGTCTGTTCTGGCAGTGGAACGCCCACCTGTGGAGAACAACACAAATCTTCAAATTGGGACGGTTGGGGATGCCAGTACCCTGAGTTGCTCTGATGTGGAGGAAAGACACCAGAGTGTAGTAAAGCTGCTCAGACTAAACAAAAAAAATCCTTCTGTTGACGACAATCTGTGGGTTAACTAAGACGCCTCATAAATTGAAACATGCTCTTATCATTACAGCAATACAGCACATACCAGTCAAAGAAAAATAACAGTATCTAACATACAGATTTCTTCAGTACTGAAAGGTACACGGGCCACTAATCCTATGCATTGAAAGCATGCGCTGCTTATTTGGCATTTATGTCCTCACACCCTCCTGAGCTGACCAAGCTGCAAGCACTCTGTTCTTTGAATAAGCTGGGATCCTTCTCCTGGCAGTTATCCGCTTGCTGCAGGTAGCCAAAGCAGGCCTGCGAACATCAGCCCTCGGGGTAGAGATCTTCAGCGCCCTTCCGATATGGCTGTCTCTCTCTGGGGCTGGCTGAACTGGCGGAACAGGTTGGCACCCTCTTTTTTTAAAATTTGGGAGTGGAATTGGCCCTCCACCCTTGGAGATGCCCTACTGAGCATATGTGACCCAAAGCGCCCTCTAGTCACACTCTGCATGTGATGGTAATAATCTTTGTACAAAATATGCCTTGTGAGGTACCATTTGAAAACTAACAACTCTCTGGTCAATCAGATCATGATGCAACATTACATAGAGAGTTATGAGTTCCCCCTGTACGACATTACTTGTGAAAACCTGACAGCCCCTCCTAGGCAAACACTGTTAAAGAGGTCTGTCCTAAACAAAGGAATGGGGGTTTAGATAAGCAGCAAACAGGGGCATTAAGACAGCAGGGGAAGGAGATGGTAGTGAACAGAGCAATTTACATTTCAGCAAATGCAAGTGGGGGGAGGGGGAGGGAGAAGAGCACGAATAATGTTGACAGACCTTGGTTGTTGGCAGGCAGGATCCAACCTGGGACTTCTGGAGCTTAGTGCATGAGCCTCAACTGCATGAACTAAGAGCCAACCAGCTGTTAGCGAGGGCTGTAGAGCAGACTCATTGAACTGTCTCTAAATGGTCTCGGTGCCACTAGATAGGACAGAGCACCACACCCAGGAGGTGTGTGGGTTACAGACTTCCCCTCGCTGAGGAAGCACGTCCCGAGCTCAGAGACTTCCCGGTTGAAATCCCAGACGAGTCCCCACTTGTAACATTGACAGACCCCCGTTGGTGGCGAGTGGGATTGAACCTAGAACTTACTGCATGAATCTCTACCGCATGAGCTAAAAGGCTGCAGCACAGACTCATTTTATCTCCCTCTCATTAAGTGGGCTTGGTGCCACTTGACAGGACAGGACACCACACCCAGGAGGTGTGTGGGTTACACACGGAGCCTTCACCACCAGACTTCAGGTCGCCTTCCTCACAGCTTGGATAAACTTTGCTTTGAGGGGATCCTTTAGAACCGTGGCTCTCAACCTTTTCTGTTGTGTATTTGGTTGTCATGGTTTTTGTTCCTATGGCAACGGAGTTAGATTATTAGGGGATAGCCCGGCCAGCTTTGGCCGGTTGAGTGAGCTCTGTGTCTGTAAATAAAATGGTAGTTTTGTTAGCTGTCTGCTGTCTGGCCTCAAGTGATTTCTTCCTAAACCGGCTGCCCCCAAGGATATAACATTTTCAGTCTACTGTGCCCCTTTCAGGAGTCTGATTTGTCTTGTGTAGCCCCAAGTTTCACCTCACTTAGAAACGACTTGTTTACAAAATCAGATCTAAAATACAGATGTGTCACAGCACACTCCTACTGACAAATGGATGACTTTCTCCTTTTGTCTGTATGAAATTTTAACCTGTACTTATTTCATTAGTGCTTGTTATGTAGCCTTCTGTAAAACTAGGCAAATATCGACAGGAGTTGATGTGCTCCCTAGAAGACCTCTGTGTACCCCGTGCCCCTGGTTGACAACCACTGCTTTAGAAGAATCAGCTTCCAAGACTCAAGGGACTAGAAAAGAAAGAGGCAGACAACCCCACATTCTTTCACCTAAGAAAACAAAAGCACCAGCACCTTTGGGCCCCTGGAAGAGAGCCTGAGCCAGGGGAGAGCCAGTCACCATTTTGCTGGGAGACTGTGGCTGAGAGAAACCATCTTGAACAGAGCCTGTGTGAAATAAGGCATACATTGATATTGGTGAGAGTACTTAATCACTGGAGCAATTTACCAAAGGTTGTAGTGGATTCTCCATCACTGACAACTTTTAAATCAAGACGGGATGTTTTTCTAAAAGATCTGCTGTAGGAATGATTTTGGGGACGTTTTCTGGCCTGTGTGATACAGCATTCCGGCCTTTGAATCTGTGAAAGCAAGATCTGTGAATCTTGGAATCTCATGATTTGGGAGGCCTGACTTGTGATGTCTGAATGTACTGGGTCGTGAATGCTCTCCTTTCCTTATTCAGAATTTATTTTCAGGGAATATAATGTACTATCGAGGAGACAGTGTGTTCCAATGGGCAGAGCACTGGCTGGGCAGTCAGGAAACCTCAGTGCAGTCGCAGCTCTGCCACTGACTTGTTGCATGAGCCTGGATGAGTCACCTCTCTGTACCTCAGTTTCCTCATGTGTTTAATAGTCTACTAACCCATACTGCCCTTTGAAATTTCTATCCATAGAGATTCTGTGGAACATGTGGATTTGCTTCAGATTTTTACTTCATTTGAATCTACATTTTCTTTCACATATAGTGCCACTCCTCCCCCTGCACGACTTGTTCTGTCCTTCCGATATATTTTGTACCCCGGAATGATTGTGTCTCATTGATTGCTCTTAGTCCACCAGGTTTCTGTGATGCCTATTATATCAATATCCTCCTTTATCACAAGGCACTCTAGTTCACCCATCTTATTATTTAGACTTCTAGCATTTGTGTACAAGCACTTTAAAAACTTGTCCCTGTTTATTTGTCTGCCCTTTTCTGATGTGCCAGATTCTTTATTATGTGACTGTTTAACATCTGATCCGGCCTTTACATTATCCTCTTCCGTCCTCTGCTCCTGACTATAACCTGGAGATTCTCTATCATCAGACTCTCCTCTAAGAGAAGTCTGTGTCCGATCCACATGCTCCTCTGCAGCAGTCGGCTTTCCCCATCTCCTAGTTTAAAAACTGCTCTACCCTTTTTAATGTTTAGTGCCAGCAGTCTGGTTCCACTTTGGTTTAGGTGGAGCCCATCTCTCCTGTATAGGCTCCTCCCATCCCAGAAGTTTCCCCAGTTCCTAATGAACGTGAACCCCTCCTCTCTCCACCATCGTCTCATCCACGCATTGAGACTCTGAAGCTCTGCCTGCCTACTCGGCCCTGTGCGTGGAACTGGGAACATTTCTGAGAATGCCACCATAGAGGTCCTGGATTTCAGTCTCTTCCCTAGCAGCCTAAATTTGGCTTCCAGGACATCTCTCCTACCCTTCCCTATGTCTTTGAGCTTTGCGAACAGGGGCTGCTAACAGGGAGTTTTGCAAGGGAGTTTGGAAAGGGAGTGGGAGGGGAGCGGGAGTCCCTTGTCGGTCCTAACCCTTCCCCTGCAGTCCCCTTAAAACCTATAAGCCAAACAACATTTCAAAACTTCTTTCTGTAACCCACCCTTCCATTAACTAGGAGACAATGCAGGCAGAAGCCCAGCAGCAGAGTGGGGTCAATCCAGTTTATTGCACTGAGTGTTTCATGTATGATTACCTCCCTGTGGGCGGGTGGCATATGTGTGCAGTCGGTGCAAGGAGCTCCTGGCCCTCAGAAACCATGTACGGACTTTGGAGGCCAGGGTGGAGGAACTGGAGGAGCTAAGAGAGGCAGAAAGGTATGTTGATGAGGCTTTCCGGGACACTGTAGAATTGTCCCACCTCTGCTCAGACAGCCCCTGCGCTGTTGAGGAGGAAGAATGGCCCAGGGAAGCAGAGCAGTCAATGGGAGCATGGGAAACCTTCCCGTAGTTGGGACCCTCCTTCCAGATGGTGCTGGGGTTGCCTCTCGCACTGAGGTTACCACTCCGGGGGAGGGAACTCCAGTTTCTAGGAAAAGGCAGGTGTTAGTAATGGGAGATTCGATTATTAGATAGATAGATAGCTGGGTTTGTGATAACCGGGAGAACCGTATGGTGACTTGCCTGCCTGGTGCGAAGGTTGCGGATCTCTCGAGGCATCTAGAAAGACTTATAGGAGCCGGTGGTTGTAGTACATGTAGGCTTGCTGCCTATTAGTTTCATTTGGTGGCCCCTTGTTCTTGTATTATGAGAAGGAGTAAATAACACTTCCTAATTTACTTTCTCTCTACCACTCATGATTTTATAGACCTCTGTCATATCCCCCCTTAGTCGCCTCTTTTCCAAGCTGAAAAATCCCAGTCTTATTAATCTCTCCTCATACAGAAGCTGTTCAATACCCCAATCATTCTTGTTGCCCTTTTCTAAACCTTTTCCAATTCCAATGTATCTTTTTTGAGGTGGGGTGACCACATCTGCACGCAGTATTCAAGGACAGGCCCTGGTAGCACATCTCTGATGAACCTGTGCTAGCAGGGAGCTGGTGAGAGTCCTAAAGCAGTTGTGGAGGCACAGGGTTTGTGGGTGGGTGGGCTGAGCTCCAGTGGATCACTGAGATCTGTGCATAACTTTGGAGATCCCTGGGTCCTTGGTCCCCCTTTACATTCAGAGAGAAGAAAGGGACCTCCTCTCCTGGAAAAATCTGAGGGAAATTTCCATATACAAACCTGGGTTTCTAATGCAGGGAGACGTTTCCTTGTGACTGATTGGAACCATAAGGAATAGAGCCTGCAGCAGGGCTGCCACTACAGTCCAGCTGGATAGCATCACCACACATCCCCTGTGATTTGGCCTCCTGCAGTTTGCCCTTGGCTATCACAGGGGTTAAAGCTGGTGCACACGAAGCCAAGCAGCTGAGGTTCCCTGCTGGCCAAGTGGCCCCCAAGGGAATGTGCAGACAGGCTTCATAAAGACAGTAGCCTCCCTATCTGAACAGATGCTGCCTGCTGCCCAGGCAGCCTCTCCGATGACTACATCTGCCCATGCTCCATGGTGAGTATTTTAATCTACACAGAAATCTGACATTCAAAGCGAGCTTGCAGTGTTAAAACCTGATGCCCCAAGTAACGATTTTCTCAAGGAGTCCCATTTTTAGACGTTCCATGTGCTCTGGGCCCAATCCTGCCAGGGGCTGAGGAAGAAGAGACCCCACGGAATATCAGTGACTCCTTCCCAAATCATATCAGGTATATTTGCTGCTCTTTGACTTGATTGTGGATGCAGGAATTCAGAGCTGCGTTGCTCTGTGGGCATACAAGCAAGTCTCATCTTATGCAAGGGTTCTGTTCCACGGTTAGCGCGTAAAGGGAAGACCACGTCTACTGAAACACTCATTGCGTTGAATGGCGGAAGGAATCGCCCGCACTAAAGATGCAGTTTTTATATTGTAATTTTTCTTTTTTCCCCCTGTTTTCACCATCTGCACAAAGCTGAATTTGCACATGTTAAATGTGCCTAAGATGCGACTTGCCTGTATTTCTGTTTCCTGACTGGCTGAAGGCTCCACCACTTCTGCCCTGTAGAAACCCCTCAGAGTTACAGGGCTATGTTCATCTCTTTCCCTTCTGTGGTTTCTGAGGGCCAAATGTCAGGCTCCGTAGCCTCCTTTCTCACGGGGTGAAATCCCGCCATTCTCCCACTCACAGACTGGGCCCTGGGCTACCGCGCAATGTGGCTGGAGCACTGAGCACTGTGCCTGCTCAATAGGTCTGGCTGGGTTTGTACCTGTGGCTGGCATGTGTGTGCCAAAGTACAGCTGTGTAAATGTTATGCCAAAACTTTTCATTGTAATACAAATATTACAAACAAAAATTTCATGACATAGATGCATATTGAAAGCCAGCGGCAGAGTTGTTGGAATTGCTACAGGAAGGAGCAGTGGTACCTTTACTGCTTAACGGCTTTTGCTTTAGAAAATTTTTCAGAAGTACCCCACATACTGTTTGCAATGGGTTTGTGCTATGAACTCTCTGTTCAGTGAACAGCTGTATGGTACTCTCCTCTGCTAATGGAGCAGAAGCCATTTGTAATACTTACATTCAGGGTCATGCACACAGTAACTCTACAATACCTGTGCAAGACTTTCCAAAAAGTCCTGAGAGAACAGAACCGCTGGTCTGTGTTTCAGCAAAGGTAAAGCTGAGGTGCAGGAAAGAGCAGTGTAATAGTTTTTTATGTAATTTACCTCCATCACCTGTTAAAAAAGCATGGTTGAAGTAACTAGCACACTCAACTGGATATTAGTGCAAACCTAGTGTTTGCACAATTCACTCATTTGCGATGACAACCTCTCCCTCATCCAGCTGAAGTAACTGTCCATGTTACCATGTAACTTACCAGATAACTACAATCCCTTGCAGGGGGAGCAGATGCGGGTCCTGTGAGGATGAAAGGGAACCTGTAGGATGATCAAACTCTCTGGATTCAGTCAACATAGGCCGGGCAAAGCACTTCAGCTTCTCTTGGAGGGATTCTTGGGGGTCAGAGTGTATCACTGGGAGCATTTGGTAAGGGAAAGTTAATAGATCCTGGTTCTGATTGAATTTACACACGTAAATCTGGAGTGATGCCGTTATTGAATTCAGAACCAGACCCTGAAAATGTATCCCATGTGCTGCAAAGAGGCAGTGGCATAATTTGAACTCACAGGAGCAGAGAAAATAAAAACATAATGTATATAATGAGGCAATGAAACACGTTTATGAATAATTTAAATGCAGGACAGATAAACACAATGACCATTTTCACCATGCACTTGCCATATGTGTACACACATGTCATGATACAATGGGCCACACTTTGAAGCTGAGGGCCGGAAAGGGTGTCTGTATGAATGTCACTATTGCAAACTCACACAGTGCTCAAGTAGGCTGTGGAACTCTGATCCACAAGATATCAATGGGGCGAAGGGATTAGCAGGATTCAAAGAGGGACTGGATTTACACCACAAAATATGTCTAACTAGTGGGTGCCTGGGGGAAACTTTCCCTTGGAGCAGTTAATCTCATAGCTCCCTATTGCAGGGATTCTTCCATCTTCCCCAGACGCATGTGTAACTGGTTACTGGGCTAGAAGGACTGCAGGTCTGATCCAGTCTGGCAGTGCCTATCTTCCTATTGGCATATCCTATTGCGGGTGTAAATCCAAATCTATGTTTTTTCTGATCTTCCTTGAGCTTCTGGGAATCCTAGCTTTGCACTCAGAGCAGAAAGATGTCTCCTTAAATATCATCTACTTTCCTGTTCTTTTTCCTTTCAGGAAGGAAAGTTCAAAACTTCTTGGACCTGCCCAGTATGGTATGTCAGCTGTCAATGACACCAAATTCACACCTGCAGTGTTCCTGCTCACTGGGATACCTGGGCAGGAAGACGTCCATCTCTGGGTCTCTGTCCTCTTATGTTTCATGTATGAAATTTCAATAGTAGGAAATTCAGTCATTCTGTTCATTATAAAAACAGATCCAATCCTCCATGAGCCCATGTTCATTTTCCTTTCCATGTTGGCCGTCAAAGACCTTGGCTTATTGATAGCCAGCATGCCGACGATACCGGGCCTATTCTTATTTAACTCTAGAGAGATCAGCCTTGATGCTTGTTTTGCCCAGATGTTCTTCATCCACTCTCTGCAATTCATTGAATCCTCTGTGCTCTTTTTGATGGCATTTGTCCGCTTCATCGCAATCTGTAACCCGCTGAGATATGCCTCCATCTTAACCCTGCCGAGAATAGCCAAGATGGGACTGGTGTTTATGCTAAGAGCAGTGGCAGTAATATTTCCACTCCCCTTTCTCCTGAAACAGTTCCGATTCTTTCGAGCCAATGTCCTCTCCCATTCCTACTGCCTGCACCAGGACGTCATGAAGCTGGTTTGTTCAGACATCACAGTCAATAACATCATCAGTCTCTGTGTCACAGGACAACAAGCCATTGTTCTCAGCCACTTGGGCCTATGCTTACAAGGCCTGCTGGTTGCCAGGGAGATGGTGGAATTAGTGGGCCCCTTCTGTTAATGGGCACACTGGCAGGATGGGATTCAGTAGTATGGAAACCGGAAATAGTATAAGGGACCTACCATCAATCAAACCCTAACCCCTCCCCTTGGCTGCTTAAACCCTGCCCCTTGACCTCTTAAGCCCCGGCCACCTGTCACTGGAAGTCCCACCCATGGGGAATATTACTTCCGGGGTCAATGAGGACACACGACCGGAAGCAAAGTGTGTCATGTGACCCCTCTAAGAACTCCTCCCACTGCCCTCTACCAATCAGGAGGGGTTTCTCCCCCGTAGGCCCAACCTGAGAGGAGATTTGTCCGATCAGGGGTGTTCCGGGGCATGGTGACCCATCCGGAAGTGGTTCGTGTGACCCCTCTAAGAACTCCTCCACTGCCCTCTGCGAATCACGATGGGTTTCAGCCACACAGTTCCGCCCTGAGAGCAGATTTGACCAATCGGTGGTGTTCCAGGCTGGGGTGACCTGCCCAGAAGAGGGTCATGTCACCCATCTAAGAACTCGTCCCAGTGCCCTCTGCCAATCAGCGCGCGACACTATCACCCCATAAATCCCAGCAATCGGGGCAGAAGAGGCCATCTTTTACCATGAACACGTGCTTTAGAAATCATGGAAACATGGACTCCTTCACCGCCCTGGTGAGAACTTCAGACTTTGTGTTAGCCCCGAGGGCCTTTGGACTTGTGTGGAGAAAGCGCTACACGAGCGACAGTTCCGACGAGGGCCCTTTGACTCAGTCGTTGATGGATACGCCAGAACCTGAAACCCAAACCCTCGTGAGGCACCCCGATGAGCATGAAGGCCTCTCGTTGTCCACCCCCCTAGAGGTGGAAGACGAACGCAGCTCAGGGGAGTCACCAGAGGACAAGGTGAACAAAAAAGATGTCGCTCAGGTAAATGAATGATTAAGAAGCGATGGTTGATGATGGAGTGTAATGAAGTTAGGAACCGGGAGGTTGTGTAAATCTAAAAACAAGCAGTGGGGTGCTTACACTGTTTCTTTTCTGAAAATCTCTCAACAGCTCGACGATGCCTTTCTAGAGGCCTTTGAGAACTGACATCGGTAGTCTCGTGGGAGCAGTGATGAGCTGCCAAAATATTAACAACAGGTTCTCTCCTCCTCACCCCATGAGGGTGTCGTGCCCCCCCAGGGGTCATGCCCCATACAACACCCCATGTTCCTTGATGCCCTCCGGGACTCCTGTCCCATCCACCCCCCTTCCCCGTCCCCTGACTGTCCCCTGCCGCCCCATCCAACCCCTCCTCTGATTTCTGAGGGCCCCTTGGGACCCTGCCCCATCCAACCACACCTTCTCTCTGTTCCTGCCCCCCACGACCCCATCCAACCCCTGCTCCTTCCTGACTGCCCCCCAAACCCTTGCCTCCATTCAATCCCCCTGTTCCCTGCCCTCTGACCACCCCAAACCCTAACCACTCCCCGACAACCCACCAAACTCCCCAGCCCTCTTCCAACACCCCAGCCCTGCCCCTTACTGCGCTACCTGGAGCCACTCTGCCGAGGCCAGAGCCGCTCCGCAGCACCTGGGACCGGCGCTGAGGGGGCCCGAGCTGAGCCAGCCAGAGCCGCTCGGCCGGGACCTGGACCGTGACGGTGCCGCGAGGTCCGGGCAGGAGCTGCTTGGCCGGAACTGGGACCAGCACTGCGGGGACCGAGCCGAGCCGGCCAGAGCCGCTCGGCCGGGACCTGGACCGGCGCGGGGGCTGCAAGGTCCGGGCCGGAGCCACTCGGTCATGACTGGCACCCCGGGCCCGGGGCCGGCGCCAAGTCACAGCCGCTCGGCCGGGACTGGCACCGATGCTGTGGGGCCCGAGCCGGGCCGGCTCAGAGCCGCCGGCCGGGACCGCACCGCGCAGCAGGACCCGAGCCGGGCCGATGCCACTGGGGCCAGAGCTGGCCAGGACTGAGCAGGGGCGCTCAGCCAGGGGCAGGCCAGGGCGAGGCCAGAGGAAGCCGCTTGGCCTGAGCCGGACTGGGCTGCGCCATGCCTCTCTGGAGCCCTCCTCAGGCCTGCCCCCCAGCTTACCTGCCTGCTGCTTGTTTCAGGCTTCTCGCGAACATCTGATTCGCGGGAAGCAAGGGAGGCGGAGGAGAAGGAGGACAGAGCGTTCAGGGGAGGAGAGGGAAGTGAGCTGGGGCCGGGGCCGGCTGGATAGCTGCCCGAGCTTTAGTTAAATTTAAAAGCTGTTTTACAACCGGTTCTAAAAGGGTTTCTAAATTTAACAACCGGTTCCTGCGAACCGGTGGGAACTGGCTCCAGCTCACCACTACGTGGGAGTAAATATATCATGCATCAGCTGGTTTCGCTCATGTCTGAGACACAGCTCTCAAGAGGAAAATCCGGAAAAGGACAAAATGGAAGAATGAACCAGCTCAGACTCCCTTATGGTAGGGGTCGTGGTGTCCATTTTTACAGGCGGCTGTAAAAGGTCGTGTTAAATCAGGCAATTAATGAAACTTATTTATTTAAATATGTCAATATGAATGTGTCCCCCTTCATATTTGTGTTAGTAAAAGACGGTACCAGTAACAGTCATTTCTACACAGGCAGCTCTGTTAAAGAAAATATATTACATTGCCGGGGAAGTTGGGAGCTTCGGCGGGGTGAACCCTCTTTCTCAAGTGGCCAGAAAGCATAGTAAAACTTTAAATAGAAGACAGGTAACAGTTTGGCTTTCAGAGAAGGACACTTACACTTTACACATTTCCATCCCACCATCAACCTCAGCCTGGACCATTCCACACAAGAGATCCACTTCCTAGACACTACAGCACTAGTAAACGATGGCCACCTAAACACCACCCTATACCGGAAACCTACTGACCACTATACTTACCTACATGCCTCCAGCTTTCATCCAGACCACACCACTCAACCCATTGTCTACAGCCAAGCTCTACGATACAATCACATTTGCTCCAACCCCTCAGACAGAGACAAACACCTACAAGATCTCTATCAAGCGTTCTTACAACTACAATCCCCACCTGCTGAAGTGAAGAAACAGATTGACAGAGCCAGAAGAGTACCCAGAAGTCACCTACTACAGCACAGGCTCAACAAAGAAAGTAACAGAACGCCACTAGCCATCACCTTCAGCCCCCAACCAGCGGTGTATTATCGCCTAGGCCAACAAAGCCTAGGCCTAGGGCGGCAAATTTGCTCACCCCCCCTCCCCAACTCTGCCCCTTCTCCAAATCCCTGGCCCACCTTTTCCCCCAGGCGCACCGCACTTCCCTCCTTCCACCTGCCTCCCAGGCTTGCCACGCGAAAGCACTGGGAGGGAGGAGAAGTGAGTAGTGGTGCACTCAGAGGAGGTGGAGCAGAGGTGAGCTGCAGCCGCGGGTGCGGGAGTAAACCGGGGTGGAGGTGGAAACCGCTCCCGTCCCAGATCATCTCCGCTCCATCGCCGCCATCCCCGAGCGCGCCACAACTCCTTCTCCCCTCCCTCCCAGGCTTGCCGTGGGGAGGGTAGGTGAGCTGGCGCGTGGGGGTGCGCAGCAATTTTTGAGGGCCTAGGGAGGCAAATTTGTTAATCCGCCACTGCCCCCAACTAAAATCTCTCCAGCGCATCATCAAGGATCTACAACCTATCCTGAAGGACAATCCCTCACTCTCACAGATCTTGGGAGACAGGCCAGTCCGCTCTTACAGACAGCCCCCAAACCTACAGCAACCACACAACAAAAACACTAACCCAGGAACCTATTCTTGCAACAAAGCCTGTTGCTAATTCTGTTCACATATCTATTGAGGGGACACCATCATAGGACCTAATCACATCAGCCACACTATCAGAGGCTCATTCACCTGCACATCTACCAATGTGATATATGCCATCATGTGCCAGCAATGCCCTCTGCCATGTACTTTGGCCAAACCGGACAGTCTCTACGTAAAAGAATAAACGGACACAAATCAGACGTCAAGAATTATAACATTAAAAAACCAGTCGGAGAACAATTCAGTCTCCCTGGCCACTTGATTACAGACCTAAAAGTCACAATATTACAAAAACCCTTCAAAAACAGACTCCAACAAGAGACTGCTGAATTGGAATTAATTTGCAAATTGGACACCATTAAATTAGGCTTGAATAAAGACTGGGAGTGGATGGGCCATTACACAAAGTAAAACTATTTCCCCATGCTTATTTTTCCCCCCACTACAGTTCCTCACATCTTCTTGTCAATTGCTGGAAATGGGCTATTTTCATTACCACTACAAACAGTTCTTTTTCTCTCCTGCTGATAATAGCTCACCTTAACTGATCACTCTCCTGACAGGGTGTATGGTAACACCCATTGTTTCATGTTCTCTGTGTATATCTATATATCTATAGATCTTCCTACTGTATTTTCCACTGCATGCATCCGATGAAGTGGGCTGTAGCCCACAAAAGCTTATGCTCAAATAAATTTGTTAGTCTCTAAAGTGCCACAAGTCCTCCTGTTCTTTTTTCACTTTACACAAACCGGCTCGAATACGTTTTAAAAGAAACAAGACCATTGTTTCAGATGTGGATGTGCAATGGCAGGCAAATTTGGTGGATATGCACCGGTTCTCCAAATGCAGCAGCGGTTTTAAGTACATCTTAACAGTAATAGACACTCTATCCAAATATGACTGGGCCTTAGGCCTAAAAAACAAGACGGGTGTTGAGATATCCAAGGCCTTTCAAGCTATTTTCAGCAAAGCTCGCATGCCTCAAAATTACAAACCGATCGGGGGAAAGAATTTTTAAACAAACCTTTAAGCAGATTATTAAAGTGACATGGAGTTCACCATCTTGTTACTAATAATGAAGTCAAAGCAGGGGTTGTAGAACGATTTAACAGAACTTTAAAAACTAGGATGTGGAGTTATTTTACAGCCCATAATACCTTTTGCTACATTGATGTGTTACCTGACTTTAAAGAGTTACAACCAGAGTTTCACAGAACTATACAGACCAGACCCGCTGATGTTAACCCTTCAAATTCTTTGAAGGTATGGAAAATGGTTTACAGAGATGGTTTAAAATAATCCCCCAGAGGGGGATTCCACTCACTCTTCCTTTTCACAAATATCACCAAGACAGTGTCGTGGTACAGGCACCACCACTCTTGCAACCTCTCTAGGAGGTTGTATAGTTCTAAGCAGGCATAAGCGGTGGTGAAACAGGCTATGAAGACGTTGGTATTGCCCGAGACAGAGGACCGGTCTTTTGCGTGCTTCCAAGACACACACGCGGTTTCATCGTCGATAAACTCACAGGATGAAACCTTGTAATTGAGGGGAAACAGGTACTGAAAGAGTGGAGAAATTGGAGAGGGTCCAGAGAAGAGCAACAAGAATGATTAAAGGTCTTGAGAACATGACCTATGAAGGAAGGCTGAAAGAAATGGGTTTGTTTAGTTTGGAAAAGAGAAGACTGAGAGGGGACATGATAGCAGTTTTCAGGTATCTAAAAGGGTGTCATAAGGAGGAAGGAGAAAACTTGTCCACCTTAGTTAGCCTCTAAGAATAAACAAGAAGCAATGGGCTTAAACTGCAGCAAGGGAGGTTTAGATTGGACATTAGGAAAAAGTTCCTAACTGTCAAGGTGGTTAAACACTGGAATAAATTGCCTAGGGAGGTTGTGAAATCTCCATCTCTGGAGATATTTAAGAGTAGGTTAGATAAATGTCTATCAGGGCTGGTCTAGACAGTATTTGGTCCTGCCATGAGGGCAGAGGACTGGACACGATGACCTCTCGAGGTCCCTTCCAGTCCTAGAATCTATGAATCTATCAAATCTAAAGGTTTATTCATAAAAGGAAAAAGATACAGATGAGAGCTAGAATTGGTTAAATGGAATCAATTACATACAGTAATGGCAAAGTTCTTGGTTCAGGCTTGTAGCAGCGATAGAATAAACTGCAGGTTTAAATTAAGTCTCTGGAGTACATCCCCAGCTGGGATGGGCCATCAGTTCTTTGTTCAGAGCTTCAGTTTGTAGCAAAGTCCCTCCAGAGGTAAGAAACAGGATTGAAGACAAGATGGAGATGAGGCATCAGCCTTTATAGTCTTTTCCAGGTGTAAGAACACCTCTTTGTCCTTACTGTGGAACATTACAAGCAAAATGGAGTTTGGAGTCATATGGACAAGTCCCTGCATACTTTGCTGACTTAAAAGGCGCATCTGCCTTCTCTCAATGGGTCAGTTGTGTAGCTGATGGTCCTTAATGGGCCATCAAGCAGGCTAGGCAGAGCTAACACCAACTCGTCTGGGATGTCACCCAGAAGCATAGCATAAGTTTGAAATACAGACAGGATAGAGGCAATATTCATAACTTCAACTACAAAATGACACATGCATACAGACAGCATAATCATAACCAGGAACCCATAACCTGGTCTTAGACCCCTTATATGACCCCCTTTACCTAAGATTTGGTGCCACTACAGGACCTTGGTTGCAACCATGTTCTATACGGTCCCAGTTCAAGTCAATAATGTGACACAGGCATCTTCCGGTTTGGTCATTTTCTTTAAAACACGGTCAGGGTCTGCACTAAATTGCACAGCATTTATCAAGGTCACCCCTTACGCTAAATGTTTTGGGTTAGGCACAGACATTGCATAGCATAACCTATGGCAAGAACAATGTTTAATAAGCTTTCCAAATACAGCTCAGCACACAGGCCCCGGAGCTTGCAGTTTATATCTACTGAAGTTCAAGTCACACAGTCATGGCGCCGTTGGGCTGGCACATCTATGACACAGCCCTCACAATCTTCAGAAAGCTTTTCCTAAGGCAGTGATTAAGGACAGCATAAACAGCAACACATACAATAGACCGCATGACTTTTTTATGCTCACGACGTGGCACTGGCTCAGTTAGTTCCATGCCAAGCCTCATAAACTCCTCATAGCTGTCATCCTCGGAGTCCTCTTCAACAATTTGTATCGGCATTGAGCAAAAACAAGGAGAGCCCGGTTCATCTTCGCTGCTTGATGGAACGCTGTCCAGGGCCTGCGGGTCCTCTAGAAAGGCATCATCAAGCTGTGGAGAGATTTTCAGAAAAGAAACAGTGTAAGTTCCCACTGCTTGTTTTTAAACATACACAACCCCCCCACCCCCGGTTCCTAACCCCATTACACCCCATCATCAACAGTCACTTCTTCATCATTCATTTACCTGAGCAATGTCTTTTCCATTCACCTTGTCCTCCGATGACTCAACCGAGCTGTGTTCGCCTTCCACCTCTAGTGGGGCGAACAATGAGAGGCCTTCATGCTCATTGGGGTGCCTCACGAGAGTTTGGGTTTCGGGTTCCATCAACGGCTGAGTAAAAGAGCCCTCGTGGGAACTGTCGCTGATGTAGCGCTTTCTCCACACAAGTCCAAAGGCCCTCGGGGCTAAAACAAAGTCCAAAGTGCTCACAGGGGTGGTGGAGGAGTCCATGTTTCCATGATTTCTAAAGCACGCATCCTTGGTAAAAGATGGCCTCTTCTGCCCCGGCCCTGGGACTTATGGGGTGATAGTCATGCGCTCTGATTGGCAGAGGGCGCTGGGAGGAGTTCTCAGAAGGGTGACACGGCCCTCATCTGGGCGGGTCACCCCGCCCTGGAACACCACCGATTGGTCAAATCTGCTCTGGGGGTGGTCCTATGCGGCTGAAACCCATCGCGATTGGTAGAGAGCATTGGGAGGAGTTCTTAGAGGGATCACACGAGCCACATCTGGATGGGTCCCCCCACCCTGGAACACCCCTGATTGGTCAAATCACCTCTTGGGGCAGGCCTATGGGGGTGAAACCCCTCCTGATTGGTAGAGGGCAGCGAGAGGAGTTCTTAGAGGGGTCAGATGACACACTGTGCTTCCAGTCATGTGTCCACCTTGACCCTGGAAGTAATACCCCCATGGGTGGGGCTGCTGCTGAGAGGTGGGTGGGGCTTAAGGGGTCGAGGGGCGGGGTTTTAGGGGTCACGGGGCTGGTTTGGGTTTGATTGACGGTAGGGCCCTACTGGACACTCTTAGAGGCCCTTGCCTTCCAAAAGGGGGGCTTTGTGAATTTAGTAACAGCTCTTCTTGAAGGGAGGATTGATTCCTGAACCACATGAGGTAAAGTAACAAATCCAGTGAGCTAGCCACACCCTCAATCTCATCCAAGCCCCCAGGCCCCCCTTCATCTTGGAATCTGGGTTTAAATGTGATACCCCAAGGAGAGTCTCTTATACATCAGTCTCTGTGTCCCAGGACAACAAGCCATTCTTCTCAGCCACTTTAGCCCACGCTTACCAGACCCGCTGGATGATAGGGAGAGGTTGGAATTTGTGGGCCCCTTCTGTTACTGGGCCTGCTGGCAGGGTGGGATTCAGTAGGATGGAAACCGGACACCCTTGGAGGCCTTTGCCTTCCAAATGTGTGGCTTTGTAAATTTAGTGTCGGGTGTTCTGGAACGAGAGTCTTTGGACATTCGGGACTTCACTTTGTTTTGAAGCTTGCTGAAGATTTGCTTGAGGCGCATTAACATCTCTTTGAGAACTTTGCTCCTTGAAGGGATGGTGTCCTAGCTCTGGAGGCCTTTGGTGACTTTGGGGGAGAACCGTCAGGACTTCCAGTTACTTTCTCCCCAGCTTGCAAAAGCCCTGTTGTACTCGTAGCAATGGACACCATCTTTGGTTGCCTGGAGGGAGCTGTTTTCCTCATTCCATCCTGCTTCTTGCTCTTGTCTGCTGGAAGGAGCCACACCGCTGGCATCTTGTGGTTGGATGATGCTGAGGAGTCTCCTGGAGTCCATCGCTGTGGAATTCCATGGGATCTTCTGGGCAAGTCAGCACCTGCAGAGCCAGCTGGTCTCTTCCATTGAAGCTTACTGCACTTCTTGCAGATTTTGATTGGCGGCTGGTCCCTGGAGAGCTTTGAATTCACAGTGCCATCGAACCCATGTGAATCCATGATGTCTGGAAGACCATGCAGCTCAGCTGATGTCTCCTTCTGAGTTTTCTTACCCTTCATCTTTCCTGGATGTGCCTTGCGGCACTGCTGGCAAACTGAGACCTGGCCCGCCAAGGGGCGGGAGCTGCTCAACATTTCCGTCAGGTGCTTGATCTGCAGGTCGTGTGCAGCCTGCCCAGCAATGAGAGAGTCAAGGGTGGATCTGGTTAGCTGCTCAGAGCCTGGGGCCTCTGGGGCAACCTGGTGGCATTGGGTCCTGGGAAGATCTGCCCTGCCCTCACCTGCCTGTGCCCCTGGCCCCAGGCAGGAGCCTTCTCCCAAGGTAACCTTCCTCTCCATGTGCAGCTCCAGCTTCTCTTCAGTGCCTTTGCTGTCACACACACTGGTAAGGGGCTTTCAACTCGCTCCTATAAATCTGGAGTGTCGCTTCGAGTGTCTTCTCTGCTATTGTGGTTCCTGGAGGTGGCGATGTCAGATCCATCCCTGCTGGCAGAGTGCAGCAATCTGGGTTCGTCTGGTTTCCTGCCGTGCTATCATTCCTGCCCGTCTCCATGGTGGTATCTTCCACTGGCATTGGAGGACGTGTGGAAGAAGAGGAGCTTGTGCTTTGCCTCCTGTCTGCAGGAAATCGGTCTCCATCTCACTGAACTCCACACTGGCTCCCTGGCTTGGACGACGTGAGGCAGCTTTGCCGGGGCTCTGGATCCGGTGAGCAGCCCCCTCTGCATGATGAGATGCTCACGCCTTATGTGGAGTTCGATGGGGTGGGCAGGCTGTTGTCCCATTGTTGGGAATGCCGGTGTCCTGTGCCTGCCTGGCTCCCTAGGGGGGCGGAGTGGCCCAGGCAGGGCAGTCTCTCTCAGGAGGGGAGCATCTCTGTGCGACTCTCTCACGACCTTAGGAAAAGCCTTCGTTTCGATCTCAAAGCATTTCTGAGCCACGTGATCCTGCAGCTTGACCCCTGCCGTGGGCACAAGCCTGGCCAGGATGGCATCAGGGGATGCCATAATCCTGTGGGCCTTTGGGGCAGGGCTCCCAGGGCAGACACATGGCTCCTGGATCTCCTGTGCATGCTGAGGGCTGGTGTCGGATCTCAGGGGCTTTGGGACCTTTGCTGGAAATCCACATTCGGGCCGATCTGTGTTGAATTCCCATTGCTGCTTGGTGTCCTGCTCACCCAGCAATGGCTCTCCTGGGATGGGGGTTTGTGGAGCCCCCAGCTGGCTCTGTAGATGCTTCTGTCGGATGTTGAAGTCTGAGCCATGGGCTGACATCTGGTCCAGACCTATGTTCTGCTCTCGCCAGTCTCGTCTGCTGTGGGCAGGGGGCCTGGGGAGAGGCTGGGCTTGATGGGATGAGTGGATCCTTCCCAGCTTGCGACAGTCATGGTCTCCCTTGTGTTGCAGAGGGGCCCTGACCAAGTCACGGAGGCTTCTCTCAGGGAAAAGGAGCTGGGATTCCAGAGGGGAGAGGTGGTGGATTCCATGGAGGAATAGCAGAACTGTCTCATCACAGATGTCGACACACTCGGCCTGTGGGAGAGAGCAGACAGGGACAGATGGGACACGGCCCTGCTGAGCAAAGGCAAAGCTTGGGCGCAGCCTTCCAACAGTAGTGCAATGGGGCAGTGCCTAGGCATGCATTGCACACCACACCCTGACACAAGGACATCAGCTGGGTAACGAAGGACTGAGAGGGGGAGCTGGCACTCATTTTATCTAGAATGATAACCCCTTCGTCACACGCACATGTGCAGCACCTAGCACAATGGGGCCTTGAGCATGACCGGGGATCTACTGCTATTTAAATAGAAAGATTAGCTAACAACAATTGGTTTGGGGGAGGAAGATGTGAGCATGTGTGTGTGTAACCCTTGCCAGAGGATGTTGTGAAGGCCAAGACTATAAACTATAAAAGGAACTAGATAAATTCATCAATGGCTATTAGCTAAGGTGGGCAGGGATGGTGGACTATAGTCTATGTTTGTTTGAAGCTGGGAATGGGCGACAGGGGACGGATCATTTGAAGATTCCCTGTTCTGGTCATTCCCTCTGCTGCACTGGCATTGGCCAGTTTTGGAAGACAGGATACTGGGCTAGATGGACCTTTGGTCTGACCCAGTCTGGCTGTTCTTATGTTCTTACATTCTAACCCACTGGAAAACTGTCCTCTTCTAATGGCTGATACACTAGAGGCTAACAACCTACCATTGCTTCCAGTTAATGGAGTTTCTCCGGTGGTGGAGGTCTGTGCTATGGTCCTGAATTCCTGGGTTTGAACCCCACTGATGACTCATGTTTGGGGTGTATCACGTGGTGTCCCACTCACTGCTTGTCTGGTGCCTACTCTGGGGATTAGCTCTCGAGGTCAATGCCCCTTCCAATTGTCGCATGTGATCACTGTCACTCCCACTATGACCCAGACAGTTTTCCTGTTCACTGCCCCGCCGGTCCATGCCATGCCCTCGGGGGCTGGTAGGGAAACCTGGGCCCACACTTCACACTGGGCTCCAGGCCAGGGACCCTCAACCCAGCAGTTCTGGGCTTTCCTCTCCCCGCCTGGACTGCTTCCTACTCCTCCTGGTTCCTCCTGCTCTGGGTGCACCAGCTCCAAACACTCCCCCCTCTTCCCAGGGAGGGGCTGCCCTTTCCCAGCCACAGCCCCTGTCTGGTGCCAGCTTCCTGGCTTTATAGGCCCCGTCTGTTCCTGCCAGCTGAGCCTGCTTGGGATCAATTCCCTGCTCCCCGGCTCTTCCTGCAGGTGCACCCTGTGGAGTTCATGGGCCTGCCTGGCCACCTGAGCCCCTTCCAGTGCTGTGTGGGGTGGACACCCCCTCACAGGGTGTCATTGGATTGCTTTTTCCTTCAAACACAGCACGGGCAGGTTCTAGACAGTCGCCTGCTGGCAGATATTGCCGTACAGAAGGATTTGATCCTACTCACAACCCAACTTGTAGTCTCTGCATTGAATTTCTGATAATCCTCACCTCACTTTCACTGGTATCTCACCTTGGAAGCTAAAGCCTCTAGTGGCTTTTTCCCTGTTATTTTAGGATCCTTGAGTGTCTGGTTTTCCTGCTCCTCCTCTCTACATTCACTCTCCTCCCACCCAGCCCCAGTCTGGTGCCCCTGGTCAGTTGCCCACGGTATCAGAACTTCATCCAGGTGTCTGGCCACGTCCTGTAGCCTCCTCTCAACGAGCCTGAGGCGCTGAGCCAAGGGGAGCTTCTCCAGGGGCACAGGGCAGCTGTGGAACAGAGAGAGCAGATAGCTGAGTGCAGGCCCTGCCCTCAGGCCCTCTTTTACCCAGAGGGGTGGCCTCGACAGGCTCCTGTCCCCTTCTCCACTGAGGCAGCCTCCTCCCCTGCAATACCTGGGCCTCAGATGTTCTGGTTTGGGGTTAGCAGGATTGTTAGGTGAGCCCTACTAGTGCTGAGGACGTGAGCGTGTATCCTGCTGGCAGTGTCTGTGTCATGTCCCCCCCACAGAAGCTAATCAAAATATAGGATAACAGCCTACAGGGGGCCCGATAGCTCAGTGGTTTGAGCATTGGTCTGCTAAACCTAGAGTTGTGAGTTCAATCCTTAAGGAGGTTACTTAGGGATCTGGGGCAAAAATTGGTCCTGCTAGTGAAGGCAGGGGCTGACTAGATGACCTTTCAAGGTCCCTTCCAGTTCTAGGAGATTGGTATGTCTCCAATTGTTACCTTTACCTTTATTATTACTATAGCTGCCAACTAATGCAGCTACCTCTTCAGCTCTAAGGGGTGCTTTATGCTGCAGAGGTGAAGGTCCAGGGTTCAAATCCTGCTGGGAACCCATGCCAGGGGACTGGAGGAGGGGCCGTTACACAAGTGCTGCTGGATCCCTTTCACCCTACTCACCGTACCAGAAAGGCCAACCTTCCTCCTGACCTCACCTCCCCGGGGTGCACGGGGCTGCTCCCAGAAAACATTTTCTCCCCCCCACCACCATTGCCCCAGGTTAAATGAGCCATATGATGCTCGAGGAAAGGAATGACTCACTGTACAATGCGTGGGGGTGGATTAGAGATGGCAACTTCTGCTGGGTGGGAATGAATTGCAGGAGTCTAAAGGAGAAGAGTTGCTTGCATGGTACATAGGTCGGGGCAGGGGAGGGATTACTCGGGCTACTGCCCCTGGGTGGGGATGAATTGCATGACGCTAAAGGAGGGGACTGACCCACTGCAGATTCATGGAGGGGTGTATTGCTTACCACGTCTCTGGGGATGCACCAGCCTCCTCCAGCTCTTCCTCACAGCACCCAAAAGCTGCCAGAAGTGAGACATAAAGGAGACATTGAGCTGCTTG
The DNA here is from genome assembly GCF_016161935.1 of Mauremys reevesii. Classification (NCBI taxonomy): domain Eukaryota; kingdom Metazoa; phylum Chordata; order Testudines; family Geoemydidae; genus Mauremys; species Mauremys reevesii. Next base: position 12,813,690 of record NC_052623.1, read on the forward strand.
GGCACCCTCTGCTTCCTAGCAGCCTATTGCCCCAGATTTCAGAGGCAGCTCAGAACGGAGCTCCCAGCCAGTGCCTCTGCACGACTCTGGGCACGACTGCGCCTTCGCAGGAAGAGGGGAGGCAGGTGGGGAAATGGACCCTATTTCTCTGCTTTGCATGGGGCCGGGGTCTGCCACCGCAGCTGTGGGGTGAGGGGCTGCTTACCTTTCGCTTTCTTTTTTGTCTTTCTGGGCCTCCTCTTCCTCGGAGAAGTCACACACACAGAGAAAGCAGCAGGATTAGAAGAGAACTCCTCAATAAACCCGGGAGAACAATGAGCCAGAGGTGATTGCCATGTGGGGCCAGAGGGAAATTTTTCCTTCTGGGAGAGTATTGCACTCTGAGGCATCATGGGGAGGCATTGTGCTTTCCTGTGATGCAGACAATATAGGGCACAGAGCACAACCCATAACAGGGGTCACTGGAACAATCCAGGGGTTGGAGAAACAGGGATTGCTGGTACCAGGAACCTGCAGAGTTTATAAGCATTGAAGGAGACAGCCTGCAAAGTTCTCTCTCCTGCAGAGATGACAAAACTCTGCAGGTTTTAGGATTGCAGGGTATGCAACTAACCCCAGATACCATGCGCGGAATTCAGACCTTGGGGGAGAAATCCGACCTCTGGACAACAGTGTTTCCTAGATACAAGTTTAGGGAATGCATGCTATTGGGGTTTTATCTGCATGCATTTGGGATGGCCATGCTACTCCTGATGTTCGATGTTCCCAGATGTATAACTCTGTGTTGGGCTGTGTGAAAATGCATTTTGTTTGAATGGGCCCCATTTGCCAAACAAACTCTCCAGAACTCTCTGTATGACTGCCCTGTCCTCATCGTTATTTACCATTCTGCCAATCTTCGTGTCATCAGTACATTTTTATCAGCAGCAATTTTGTATTTACTTCCAAGTCATTGAAAAAATATTGAATAGCATCAGACCTAGTACTGATCCCTGCAGAGCCCCATTAGAAACACCCACATTCGATGAGCCCTTTGACAATTACTTTTGAGATCTGTCAGTTAGCCATTAGCCTGTTCTCAATCCATTTAACCTGTGCTCCATTGATATTGTAGAGTGCTAATTTTTAATCCAAATGTCCTGCGGTACTTGTATGCATAAACAGGGGAATCTCAAGTTGGAGGAGAGAGGTTGTTTTACCTTCTGTATTTGGCACTGGTGCAACCACTGCTGGAATCCTGTGTCCAGTTCGGGTGTCTAACATTCAGGAAGGATGTTGATAAATTGCAGAGGGTTCAGAGAAGAGCCATAATAATGATTAAAGGATTAGAACACATGCCTTGTAGTGATAGACTTTAGGAGCTCGGTCAATGTTGCTGAAAGAGGTTAAGGGTGGTTTGAGGAAAAGTCTATAAATACCTACGTGGGGAAGAAATCATTACAAATGGGCTCTTCAACCTAGCAGAGAAAGGTCTAACATGGTCCAATGGCTGGAAGTTGAAACTAGACAAATTCAGACTGGAAAGAAGGCGTCCATTTTTAACAGTGAGAGGAATTAACTATTGGAACAATTGACCAAGGTCATGGTGGATTGATTCTCCATCACTGGCGATTTTTAAAATCAAGATTGACATTTTAATAAAAGGTATGCACTGGGCATGATTGTGGGGAAGTTCTTTGGCCTGTGCTAGACAGGAGGGCCAGACTAGAAGATCACAATGGGCCCATCTTGCCTTGGAATCTATGAAAACAACACCTTACACAAGTCTAAGTTTGTCACATCTATGTTTGATATGGCCCATCTTCCATAAAACATTGTTAACCTGCTTTAAATATATTCCGTCCTTTAATTCTTTATTGATTGAATCCCATACCAGTTTGTCCATTATTTCAGGCTAACTGGCCTATAAGAAGCCAGGCCAACCTCCCGTAGCTTTTTGAATATTGACAAAACATTAGCACACTTCCAGCCTTCTGGAATTCCTCAGGAATCCTACATTGGTTAAAAATTAATGTCAGTGGGCCAATAACCTCCTGAGCCAGCTCTTTGAGGACTCTGGGTGGAGATGATCCGAGCCTGCTGATTGAAAATACTTTGTTTGGTTCCTGCATTCAGCTGGCATCAATCCAGCCTTCCATCTCTCTAGAGTCTCACTTACCTCAGATCTGGCAGCCTGATCACAGCATAAAAGACAACAAAGAGCAGATAGAGGAGGAGTGAACTCATTTCCCGGCTCAGGCACTAAGACACTCTCAACACAGACACTCTCAAACAGCAACAAGTACCCAGGCTACACCTGAGGGCAGGTTGTTGCTCTGGCATCAGGCAGGCGCTGATGTCATCTCTAGGTCACATTTGGGCTGCCCTCCTGCAATCTCCTCTAGTCTGTGAGGTGTCAATGCTGTCCTTAGATCAGGAGATGGGATGGGGCAACCGCCCAAGTGGGCTGAGCTCAGAATAAGGCAGGAGAGAGGGCATCAGGTTTCCCAGGAAAACCCTGGTTCTTTTCCGAGCTCTATGACTCTCCAGCCCTTGCAAGGGACATTTTCCCCCTACTTGTGGGAACTCCTAAAACCCCTGTGACTGAGGCAGAATCTCCCAGCCTGAAGTGAGAAGCAGCCCTGAAGTGATTCTCTAGTGCTACCAGTGCAGAAAACGTTCCTGGTATCGCTTAGCCCAAGCATTCCAACACCATGAGCTGGGCCCCACCAAAATCATGAGATTGGCTTCAAAATAATGAGATCTTCACAAAACATTCATCTGGGGAACTCTTCATTTGCCTTCTGGTGTCTGAGCCGCTAGGTGCACTCAATTCATGTTCTCCAGCTTCTCTTTGCAACTACGAGGCTTAAAATTGACTAACAAATAAACTAAAAGAAAGAGCAGAGATTCTCAGATAAATCACTTGACTCCAGCAGTGGGCGCTTTAAGAAAAGCACCCTATATCATAAGATAATAACGAGCCCTACCTCTTATCTAACATGTTCAATCAGTAGATCTCAAAGCACTTTACAAAGGAGGTCTGTAGCATTAGCCCCCTTTTCAAGATGGGAAATTGAGGCACAGAGAATAGCAGTGACTTTCCCAAGGTCACCCAGCAAGACAGTAGCAGAGCCAGGACTAGCACTTAAGTCTCCTGAGTTCCATCTAGTGCTCTATCCACTAGGCCACAATGCATTTGAAGTAAGGGGTCATAGTCAGTACATTCCTGTAGCTGTTATTTTGGGCTATTCCAATACCATTGTTATTGAAGTTACACATTTTGACCTGTGCTCTGTGCTGGTACAGGGGCATCCTTGTTAAAACGAGTTTCACAGCAGGTTGCATCTTTGTTCTTGTTAGGCCTGAACACAGTTAACTGACCATGTCTCCGATGTCCCCATGGGAAAGTTTAAAAGCCACTGAAGGCCTTGCAGTGCACTGACATACTGATTTTCAGAAAGCCTTTGATAAGGTCCTCAGCAAAGGCTCTGCAAAGGAAGCTGTCATGGATAAGAGGAAGGGTCCTCTCATGGATCAGTAACTGGCTGAACCATAGGAACCAAAGCGTAGGAATACTGCATGCAGATGTGGTCTCCCATCTCCAAAAAGATATCTTGGAATTGGAAAAGGTTCGTAAAAGGGCAACAAAAATGATTAGGGGTGTGGAACAGCTTGCATAGGAGGAGAGATTAATAAGACTGGGACTTTTCATCTTAGAAAAGACAACTACAGGGGATATGATAGAGGTCTATAAAATCATGATTTGTGTGGAAAAAGTAAATAAGGAAGTGTTATTTACTCCTTCTCATAACAGAAGAACTAGGGGTCACCACATGAAATGAATAGGCAGCAGGTCGAAAAGAAACAAAAGGAAGTATTTCTTCACACAATGCACAGTCAACTCCTTTCCAAAGAATGTTGGGAAGGCCAAGACTATAAGAGGGTTCAAAAAAGAACTAGATAATTTCATGAAAGATAGGTCCATCAATGGCTATTAGCCAAGATGGGCAGGGATGCCCCACCACGCTCTGAGTGTCTCTAGGTTCTGTTTACCAGAAACTGGAAATGGATGACAGAGGATAGATCACCTGATGGTTCCCTGTTCTGGCCATTCCTCTGAAACACCTGGCATTGGTCACTGTCGGAAGACTGGATACTGGGCTAGATGGACCTTTGGTCTGACCCAGTGTGGCCATTCTTATGTTACAGCTGTTCAGCCTCCTTGCTACCTGTGATGTCATAATCCTGCTCAGTTCTCCAGTCTTCCATGGAGTCTGGATGGAAAGACAGGGTAGATGTCACCTAGTGAGCTCGGCCTGTAAGAGAACCTGTGTTCAGGCAGAGAGGGGCTCCTGGGAGAGCAGAGTCAGGGCTCCGTTAAAGAGCCGGAGTCAAGGGCCTGGCCTCAGTGTAACCCACCAAACTTTGATTACACCCGTACCTGTAATAATTCCATTGTATTGCAGGGACAGTGAGCAGGTTCAGTCTGTTCTGACAGCAGAACTCCCACCTGTGGAGAACAACACAAATCTTCAAATTGGGACAGCTGGGGATGCCAGTACCCTGAGTTGCTCCGAAGTGGAGGAAAGACACCACAGTGTAGTAAAGCTGCTCAGACTAAACAAAAAAAAATCTTTCTGTTGATAAGACGGCAATCTGTGGGTTAACTAAGACGCCTCATAAATCGAAACATGCTCTTATCATTACAGCAATACAGCACATACCAGTCAAAGAAAAATAACAGTATCTAACATTCAGATTTCTTCAGTACTGAAAGGTACACGGGCCACTAATCCTATGCATTGAAAGCATGCGCTGCTTATTTGGCATTTATGTCCTCACACCCTCCTGAGCTGACCAAGCAGCAAGCACTCTGTTCTTTGAATAGGCTGGGATCCTTCTCCTGGCAGTTATCCGCGTGCTGCAGGTAGCCAAAGCAGGCCTGCGAACATCAGCCCTCGGGGCAGAGACCTTCAGCACCCTTCCAATATGGCGTCTCTCTCTGGGGCTGGCTGAACTGGCGGAACAGGTTGGCACCCTCTTTTTTTAAAATTTGGGAGTGGAATTGGCCCTCCACCCTTGGAGATGCCCTACTGAGCATATGTGACCCAAAGCACCCTCTAGTCACACTCTGCATGTGATGGTAATAATCTTTGTACAAAATATGCCTTGTGAGGTACCATTTGAAAACTAACAACTCTCTGGTCAATCAGATCATGATGCAACATTACATAGAGAGTTATGAGTTCCCCCTGTACGACATTACTTGTGAAAACCCGACAGCCCCTCCTAGGCAAACGCTGGTAAAGAGGTCTGTCCTAAACAAAGGAATGGGGGTTTAGATAAGCAGCAAACAGGGGCATTAAGACAGCAGGGGAAGGAGATGGTAGTGAACAGAGCAATTTACATTTCAGCAAATGCAAGTGGGGGGAGGGGGAGGGAGAAGAGCACGAATAATGTTGATAGACCTTGGTTGTTGGCAGGCAGGATCCAACCTGGGATTTCTGGAGCTTAGTGCATGAGCCTCAACTGCATGAACTAAGAGCCAACCAGCTGTTAGCGAGGGCTGTAGAGCAGACTCATTGAACTGCCTCTAAATGGTCTCGGTGCCACTAGATAGACAGAGCACCACACCCAGGAGGTGTGTGGGTTACAGACTTCTCGCTGAGGAAGCACGTCCCGAGCTCAGAGACTTCTGTTGAAATCCCAGACAAGCCCCCACTTGTAACATTGACAGACCCGGTTGGTGGCGTGGGATTGAACCTAGAACTTACTGCATGAATCTCTACCGCATGAGCTAAAGGCTGCAGTACTCTCTCACTCACGCCCGTCACCCCAATCGGGTATGAGCCGCCAAACACAGATCTCCAGAGTCCTCTATCCTGGGCCATTTGCTCTAGCTGGTTCCAGCACAGATACATTTGATCTCTCTCTCATTAAGTGGTCTTGGTGCCACTTGACAGGACAGGACACCACACCCAGGAGGTGTGTGGATTACACACGGAGCCTTCACCACCACCAGACTTCAGGTCGCCTTCCTCACAGCTTGGATAAACTTTGCTTTGAGGGGGATCCTTTAGAACCGCGGCTCTCAACCTTTTCTGTTGTGTATTTGGTTGTCATGGTTTTTGTTCCTATGGCAACGGAGTTAGATTATTAGGGGATAGCCCGGCCAGCTTTGGCCGGTTGAGTGAGCTCTGTGTCTGTAAACAAAATGGTAGTTTTGTTAGCTGTCTGCTGTCTGGCCTCAAGTGATTTCTTCCAAAATCGGCTGCCCTAAGGATATAACATTTTCAGTCTACTGTGCCCCTCTCAGGAGTCTGATTTGTCTTGTGTACCCCCAAGTTTCACTCACTTAGAAACAACTTGTTTACAAAATCAGATCTAAAATACAGATGTGTCACAGCACACCCTACTGACAAATGGATGACTTTCTCCTTTTGTCTGTATGAAATTTTAACCTGTACTTATTTCATTAATGCTTGTTATGTAGCCTCTGTAAAACTAGGCAAATATCGACAGGAGTTGATGTGCCCTAGAAGACCTCTCTGTGTACCCTGTGCCCCTGGTTGACAACCACTGCTTTAGAAGAATCAGCTTCCAAGACTCAGTAGACTAGAAAAGAAAGAGGCAGACAACCCCACATTCTTTCACCTAAGAAAACAAAAGCACCAGCACCTTGGGCCCCTGAAGAGAGCCTGAGCAGGGAGAGCCAGTCACCATTTTGCTGGGAGACTGTACTGAGAGAAACCATCTTGAACAGAGCCTGTGTGAAATAAGGCATACATTGATATTGGTGGAGAGTAATTAATCACTGGAGCAATTTACCAAAGGTTGTAGTGGATTCTCCATCACTGACAACTTTAAATCAAGACGGATGTTTTTCTAAAAGATCTGCTGCAGGAATGATTTTGGGGAAGTTTTCTGGCCTGTGTGATACAGCATTCCGGCCTTGAATCTGTGAAAGCAAGATCTGTGAATCTTGGAATCTCATGATTTGGGAGGCCTGACTCTGTGATGTCTGAATGTACTGGGTCATGAATGCTCTCCTTTCCTTATTCAGAATTTATTTTCAGGGAATATAATGTACTATCGATGGAGACAGTGTGTTCCAATGGGCAGAGCACTGGCTGGGCAGTCAGGAAACCTCAGTGCAGTCGCAGCTCTGCCACTGACTTGTTGCATGAGCCTGGGATGAGTCGCTTCTCTGTACCTTTAGTTCTCATGTGTTTAATAGTCTACTAACCCATCACGCCCTTTGAAATTTCTATCCATAGAGATGTTCTATGGAACATGTGGATGTGCTGGGCAGATTTTTACTTCATTTGAATCTGCATTTTCTTTCACATATAGTGCCACTCCTCCTGCACGGCCTGTTCTGTCCTTCCGATATATTTTGTACCCGGAATGATTAGTGTCTCATTACTTGCTCTCAGTCCACCAGGTTTCTGTGATGCCTATTATATCAATATCCTCCTTTATCACAAGGCACTCTAGTTCACTCCATCTTATTATTTTCAGACTTCTAGCATTTGTGTACAAGCACTTTAAAAACTTGTCCCTGCTTTAGTTTGTCTGCCCTTTTCTGATGTGCCAGATTCTTTATTATGTGACTGTTTAACATCTGATCCGGCCTTTACATTATCCTCTTCCGCCCTCTGCTCCTGACTATAACCTGAGATTCTCTATCATCAGACTCTCCCTAAGAGAAGTCTGTGGTCCAAATCCACATGCTCCTCTGCAGCAGTCGGCTCTCTCCCATCTCCTAGTTTAAAACTGGCTCACAACCTTTTTAATGCTTTAGTGCCAGCAGTCGGGTTCCACTTTGGCTTCTAGGTGAGCCCATCTCTCCTGTATAGGCTCCCTCCCATCCCAGAAGTTTCCAGTTCCTAATGAACGTGAACCCCTCCTCTCTCCAACCATCGTCCTCATCCACGATTGAGACTCTGAAGCTCTGCCTGCCTACCCGGCCCTGCGCTGGAACTGGGAACATTTCTGAGAATGCCACCATTACAGAGGTCCTGGATTTCAGTCTCTTCCTAGCAGCCTAAATTTGGCTTCCAGGATGATTCTCTCCCACCTTCCCTATGTCATTGAACTTGCGAACAGGGGCTGCTAACAGGGAGTTTCAGAAGGAGTTCTCCAGGTGAAGGAGGAGCAAATACAGCATCTGTGGGGTGCGACTGTCTGGTGTGTGTCTGTTTTGTGCTTTTGGGGGTTACTGCTGTGTGCTGAGTCAGTTTCATTGGGGTCTGTTTGTTTGTTTGTTTGTTTGTTTGTTTGTTTGCTTTGCTTGTTTGTTTGAAGGACCATGTGCTGGCTGGCAGTTGGAAGCCGTGAGCTTCAGTTGAAGGTTTGAAAGCTGAAGCTCCTGCAATTGGCTGAGCCTTAAACAGTGGGCGGGGCATTCACTCAGGCCAGAGCTTTATGTCACAAGACAAGCGACCAGGCTAACAGGGAGTCAGAAGGAGTTTGAAGGAAGTGGAAGAGAGCGGAGTCCCTTGTCGGTCCTAACCCTTCCCTGGCAGTCCCCTTAAACCTATAAAACTAAACAACATTTCAAAACTCCTTTCTGTAAACCACCCTTCCAATAACTAGAGACAATGGCAGTAGCCCAGTAGTAGAGTGGGGCTATCCAGCTTATTTGCACTGAGTGTCACGTGTGGCATTGGCCTCCTGTGGGCGGGTGGGTATGGTGCAGTTTATAAAGGGAGCTCCTGCCCTCAGAGACCATGCACTGACTGGAGGCCAGGGTGGAGGAACTGGAGGAGCTAAGAGAGGCAGCGCATGTTGATGAGGCCTGGGACACTGTGAATTGTCCCACCTCCGCCAGACAGCCCCCTGTGTGCTGTTGAGGAGGAAGAACGGCCCAGGGAAGCAGAGCAGTCAGTGGGAGCAGAGGGAAACCTCCAGTTGGGACCCTCCTTCCAGATGGTGCTGGGTTGCTTCGCACTGAGGTTACTCTCCGGGGGAGGGAACCTGTGCCTCAGGAAAAGGTGAGGTTAGTACGGAGATCTGATTTACAGGTGATAGATAGCTAGTTTGTGATGACCGAGAACTCGCACATGGCACTACGCCTGAAAGTGTTGCTGAGGATCTCTCGAGGCATCTAGACAGACTTATGTGTAGTGTGCTGAGGAGGAGCCGTGGTCATGGTACATGTAGGCTTGCTGCCCATATTAGTTTCATTTGGTGCCCCTTGTTCTTGTATTATGAGAAGGAGAACACTTCCTAACTTACTTCAACACCACTTATAGACTTCTGTCATATCCCCTTAGTCGCCTCTTTCCAAGCCATGTCTGAGTTCATTAATTTCTCTCATGCAGGCTGTCTAATACCCCAATCATTCTTGTTGCCTCTTTCTAAACCTTTCCAATTCCAATAGATCTTTTGAGGTGACCACATCTAAATAGTATTCATGACAGCCCTGGTAGCACATCTCTGATGAACCTGTGCTAGCAGGGAGCTGAGAGGTCCTTATGTTGTGTGGAGGCACAGGGATTGTGGGTGGGTGCGCTGAGCTCCCAGTGGATCACTGAGATCTGTGCATAACTTCTGGAGATCTCGGAGGAAACACATGGAGCCTGTGGAATTTCCCCTGGCCTGCCCTGGAAACCTGGGTTTCTAATGCAGGAGAGGGACTGCTGTGGAAATCAGGTCCTATTATAATAATTACTTATTATATTTTATTTTACAGATCACAGCTGACAAATATCATTGTTACTACTCGGCCACCCCTGGGTTTCCTTGTGACTGATTGAAACCATAAGGAATAGAGCCTGCAGCAGGGCCACTGCAGTCCAGCTGGATAGCATCACCCCACATCCCCTGTGGATTTGGGCCTTGCAGTTTGCCCTGGCGTCACAGGGAGCTGACAGCTGGTACACTGTCGGCAGCTGAGGTTCCTCATTGGCTAAGTGTCCCCAAGGAATGTGCAGACCTGCTTCATAAAGACAGTAGCTCTCATCTGAACAGATGCTGTCTGCTGCCCATGCAGCCTCCTGATCACATCTGCTCCATGCTCCATGGTGAGTATTTTAATCTACATAGAAATCTGAGATCAGTGAGTTTGCAGTATTAAACCCTGATGCCCCAACAAGTAACAATTCTTTCTCAAGGAGTCCCATTTTTAGACGTTCCATGTGCCTGGGCCCAACTTGCCAGGGACTGAGGAAGAAGAGACCTCACTAAATATCAGTGACTACTCCCAGATCGTATCAGGTGGCTATTTGCTGCTGAAATTTAATCAGCAAATGCATTTTCAACAATTTTGTCTTTGACTTGATTGTGGATGCAGGAATTCAGAGCTGTGTTGCTCTGAGGGCATACAAGGAAGTCTCATTTTATATGGTGATTCCGCTCACGTTAGCGAAAGGGAAACTGTCATTCTACTGAAACACTTCATTGGAGTTGAATGCATGGAAGGAATCGCCCACACTAAAGATGCTGTTTAATATTGTAATTTTTTTTCCCTGTTTCACCATCTGGCATAAAGCTGAATTCGCACATGGCAAATAAAAGTTTGGAGATGCGACTCTGCCTGTATTTCTGTTTCCTGACTCATTGAAGGCTCCAGCACTTCTGCTCCTGAAGAAACCCTCAGAGTTACAGGGCTATGTCTATCTCTTCCCTTCTCTGGTTTCTGAGGGCCAAATGTCAGGCTCCAGCCTCTTTCTCCCGGGGTGAAATCCCGCCATTCTCCAACTCACAGACTGGGCCCTGGGCTACCGCGCAATGTGGCTGGAGCACTGAGCACTGTGCCTGCTCAATAGGTCTGGCTGGGTTTGTACCTGTGGTTGGCATGTGTGTGCCAAAGTACAGCTGTGTAAATGTTATGCCAAAACTTTTCATTGTAATACAAATATTACAAACAAAAATTTCATGACATAGATGCATATTGAAAGCCAGCGGCAGAGTTGTTGGAATTGCTACAGGAAGGAGCAGTGGTAACTTTACTGCTTAATGGCTTTTGCTTTAGAAAGTTTTTCAGAAGTACCCCACATACTGTTTGCAATGGGTTTATGCTATGAACTCTCTGTTCAGTGAACAGCTGTATGGTACTCTCCCCTGCTAACTGAGCAGAAGCCATTTGTAATACTTACATTCAGGGTCATGCACACAGTAACTCTACAATACCTGTGCAAGACTTTCCAAAAAGTCCTGAGAGAACAGAACCGCTGGTCTGTGTTTCAGCAAAGAGTAGAGCTGAGGTGCAGGAAAGAGCAGTGTAATAGTTTTTTATGTAATTTACCTCCATCACCTGTTAAAAAAGCATGGCTGAAGTAACTAGCACACTCAACTGGATATTAGTGCAAACCTAGTGTTTGCACTATTCACTCATTTGCGATGATAACCTCTCCCTCATCCAGCTGAAGTAACTGTCCATGTTAGCTTGTAACTTACCAGATAACTACAATTCCTTGCATGGGGAGCAGATGCGGGTCCTGTGAGGATGAAGGGGAACCTGTAGGATGATCAAACCCTCTGGATTCAGTCAACATAGGCCGGGCAAAGCACTTCAGCTTCTCTTGGAGGGATTCTTGGGGGTCAGAGTGTATCACTGGGAACATTTGGTAAGGAAAGTTAATAGATCCGGTTCTGATCGAATTTACACACGTAAATCTGGAGTGATGTCGTTATTGAATTCAGAACCAGACCCTGAAAATGTATCCCATGTGCTGCAAAGAGGCAGCGGCATAATTTGAACTCACAGGAGCAGAGAAAATAAAAACATAATGTATATAATGAGGCAATGAAACATGTTTATGAATAACTGAAATGCAGGACAGATAAACACAATGACCATTTTCACCATTCACTTGCCATATGTGTACACACATGTCATGATACAATGGGCCACACTTTGACGTTGAGGGCCAGAAAGGGTGTCTGTGTGAATGTCACTATTGCAAACTCACACAGTGCTCAAGTAGGCTGTGGAACTCTGATCCACAAGATATCAATGGGGCCAAGGGATTAGCAGGATTCAAAGAGGGACTGGATTTACACCACAAAATATGTCTAACTAGTGGGTGCCTGGAAACTTTCCCTTGGAGCAGTTAATCTCATAGCTCCCTATTGCAGGGATTCTTCCATCTTCCCCAGGCATGTGTAACTGGTTACTGGGCTAGAAGGACTGCAGGTCTGATCCAGTCTGGCAGTGCCTATCTTCCTCTTGGCATATCCTATTGCGGGTGTAAATCCAAATCTATGTTTTCTGATCTTCCTTGAGCTTCTGGGAATCCTAGCTTTGCACTCAGAGCAGAAAGATGTCTCCTTAAATATCATCTACTTTCCTGTTCTTTTTCCTTTCAGGAAGGAAAGTTCAAAACTTCTCGGACCTGCCCAGTATAGTATGTCAGCTGTCAATGACACCAAATTCACACCTGCAGTGTTCCTTCTCACTGGGATACCTGGGCAGGAAGACATCATCTCTGGGTCTCTGTCCTCTTCTGTTTCATGTATGAAATTTCGATAGTAGGAAATTCAGTCATTCTGTTCATTATAAAAACAGATCCAATCCTCCATGAGCCCATGTTCATTTTCCTTTCCATGTTGGCCCTCACAGACCTTGGCTTATTGATAGCCAGCATGCCCGGCGATACGGGCCTATTCTTATTTAAATCTAGAGAGATCAGCCTTGATGCTTGTTTTGCCCAGATGTTCTTCATCCACTCTCTGCAATTCATTGAATCCTTTGTGCTCTTGTTGATGGCATTTGTCCGCTTCATCGCAATCTGTAACCCGCTGAGATATGCCTCCATCTTAACCCTGCCGAGAATAGCCAAGATGGGACTGGTGTTTATGCTAAGAGCAGTGGCAGTAATATTTCCACGCCCCTTTCTCCTGAAACAGTTCCGATTCTTTCGAGCCAATGTCCTCTCCCATTCCTACTGCCTGCACCAGGACGTCATGAAGCTGGTTTGTTCGGACATCACAGTCAATAACATCATCAGTCTCTGTGTCAAAGGACAACAAGCCATTGTTCTCAGCCACTTGGGCCTATGCTTACAAGGCCTGCTGGTTGCCAGGGAGATGGTGGAATTAGTGGGCCCCTTCTGTTAATGGGCACACTGGCAGGATGGGATTCAGTAGTATGGAAACCGGAAATAGTATAGGGACCTACCATCAATCAAACCCTAACCCCTCCTTGGCCTCTTAAAGCCCTGCCCTTGACCTCTTAAGCCCCGGCCACCTGTCACTGGAAGTCCCACCCATGGGGAATATTACTTCGGGGTCAAGGAGGACACACGACCGGAAGCAAAGTGTGTCATGTGACCCCTCTAAGAACTCCTCCACTGCCCTCTACCAATCAGGAGGTTTCTCCCCGTAGGCCCAACCTGAGAGGAGATTTGTCCGATCAGGGGTGTTCCGAGGCATGGTGACCCATCCGGAAGTGGTTTGTGTGACCCCTCTAAGAACTCCTCCACTGCCCTCTGCGAATCACGATGGGTTTCAGCCACACAGTTCCGCCCTGAGAGCAGATTTGACCAATCGGTGGTGTTCCAGGCTGGGGTGACCTGCCCAGAAGAGGGTCATGTCACCCATCTAAGAACTCGTCCCAGTGCCCTCTGCCAATCAGCGCGACACTATCACCCCATAAATCCCAGCAATCGGGGCAGAAGAGGCCATCTTTTACCATGAACACGTGCTTTAGAAATCATGGAAACATGGACTCCTTCACCGCCCTGGTGAGAACTTCAGACTTTGTGTTAGCCCCGAGGGCCTTTGGACTTGTGTGGAGAAAGCGCTACGGCGACAGTTCCGGAGGGCCCTTTGACTCAGCCGTTGATGGATCGCCAGAACCTGAAACCCAAACCCTCGTGAGGCACCCGATGAGCATGAAGACTCGTTATCCACCCCTAGAGGTGGAAGGCGAAACGCCCAGCTCAGAAGTCACCAGAGGACAAAGGTGAACAAAAAGATATCGCTCAGGTAAATGAATGATTAGAAATTGTGGTTGATGATGGAGTATAATGAGATTAGGAACCGGAGGTATGTAAATCTAAAAACAAGCAGTGAGAGTGCTTACATATTTCTTTTCTGAAAATCTCTCAACAGCTCGCGATGCCTTTCTAAGAGAGGCGCTGAGAGCTGACATGACATAGTCTCGTGGGAGCAGTGATGATCTGCTGAAATATTAACAACAGGTTCTCTCCTCCTCACCCCATGAGGTGTACCGTTGCCCCCAAGTCCTTGCCCCCATCCAATACCCCCATGTTCATGATGCCTCCGGGACTCCTGTCCCATCCACCCCCTTCCCGTCCCTGACTGTCCCCTGCCGCCCCATCCAACCCCTCCTCTGATTTCTGAGGGCCCCTTGGGACCCTGCCCCATCCAACCACACCTTCTCTCTGTTCCTGCCCCCCACGACCCCATCCAACCCCTGCTCCTTCCTGACTGCCCCCCAAACCCTTGCCTCCATTCAATCCCCCTGTTCCCTGCCCTCTGACCACCCCAACCCCTATCCACTCCCCGACAACCCCTCCAACTCCCCTGCCCTCTTCCGATACCCCATCCCTGCCCCCTTACTGCGCTACCTGGAGCCACTCGGCTGCGGCTGGATCCGCTCAGCCGGGACTGGGACCGGCACTGAGGGGGGCTCGATCAAGCCGGCCAGAGCCACTCGGCGGGACCTTTACGGTGGCGGTGCGCGAGGTCGGGCAGGAGCTGCTTGGCGGGACTGGGACCAGCACTCCGGGGACCGAGCGAGCCGGCCAGAGCCGCTTGGCGGGACCTGGACGGAGCTGGTGCTGCAAGGTCGGGCGGAGCCACTCGGTCATGACCGGCACCACGGGCCCGGGGCGGGCGAGTCACAGCCGCTTGGCCGGGACTGGCACCGATGCTGTGGGGCCCGAGCCGGGCCGGCTCAGAGCCGCTCGGCCGGGACAGGCAACGGCGCAGCAGGACCCGAGCCGGGCCGATGCCACTGGGGCCAGAGCTGGGGGTGCTTGGCCAGGACTGAGCAGGGGCGCTCAGCCAGGGGCAGGCCAGGGGCGAGGCCAGAGGAAGCCGCTCGGCCTGAGCCGGACTGGGCTGCACCATGCCTCTCTGGAGCCCTCCTCAGGCCTGCCCCCCAGCTTACCTGCCTGCTACTTGTTTCAGGCTTCTCGCGAACATCTGATTCGCGGGAAGCAAGGGAGGCGGAGAAGGAGGACAGAGCGTTCAGGGAGAGAGAGGAAGTGAGCTGGGGCCGGGGGCCGGGTGGATAGCTGCCCGAGCTTTAGTTAAATTTAAAAGCTGTTTTACAACCGGTTCTAAAAGGGTTTCTAAATTTAACAACCAGTTCCTGCGAACCAGTGGGAACTGGCTCCAGCTCACCACTACGTGCATCAGCTGGTTTCGCTCATGTCTGAGATACAGATCTCAAGAGGAAAATCCGGAAAAGGACAAAATGGAAGAATGAACCAGCTCAGACTCTCTTATGGTAGGGGTCATGGTGTCCATTTTTACAGGCGGCTGTAAAAGGTCGTGTTAAACCAGGCAATTAATGAAACTTATTTATTTAAATATGTCAATATGAATGTGTCCCCCTTCATATTTGTGTTAGTAAAAGACAGTACCAGTAACAGTCATATTACATTGCCGGGGAAGTAGGGAGCATCGGCGGGGTGAACCCTCTTTCTCAAGTGGCCAGAAAGCATAGTAAAACTTTAAATAGAAGACAGGTAACAGTAGCAAAGTCCCTCCAGAGGTAAGAAAAAGGATTGAAGACAAGATGGAGATGAGGCATCAGCCTTTTATAGTCTTTTCCAGGTGTAAGAACACCTCTTTGTCCTTACTGTGGAACATTACAAGCAAAATGGAGTTTGGAGTCATATGGACAAGTCCCTGCATACTTTGCTGACTTAAAAGGCGCATCTGCCTTCTCTCAATGGGTCAGTTGTGTAGCTGATGGTCCTTAATGGGCCATCAAGCAGGCTAGGCAGAGCTAACACCAACTCATCTGGGATGTCACCCAGAAGCATAGCATAAGTTTGAAATACAGACAGGATAGAGCCAATATTCATAACTTCAACTACAAAATGACAGAGACATACAGACAGCATAATCATAACCAGCAACCCATAACCTGGTCTTAGACCCTTATATGACCCCCTTTACCTAAGATTTGGTGCAACTACAGGACCTTGGTTGCAACCATGTTCTAGTTCAAGTCAATAATGTGACACAGGCATCTTCGGTTTGGTCATTTTCTTTAAAACATGGTCAGGGTCTGCACTAAATTGCACAGCATTTATCAAGGTCACCCCTTACACTAAATGTTTTTGGGTTAGGCACAGACATTGCATAGCATAACCTATGGCAAGAACAGTGTTTAATAAGCTTTCCAAATACAGCTCAGCACACAGGCCCCAGAGCTTGCAGTTTATATCTACTGAAGTCCAAGTCACACAGTCATGGCGCCGTTGGGCTGGCACATCTATGACACGGCCCTCACAATCTTCAAAAAGCTTTTCCCTAAGGCAGTGATTAAGGACAGCATAAACAGCAACACATACAATAGACCGCATGACTTTTTTATGCTCACGACGTGGCACTGGCTCAGTTAGTTCCATGCCAAGCCTCATAAACTCCTCATAGCTGTCATCCTCGGAGACCTCTTCAACAATTTGTATCGGCACTGAGCAAAAACAAGGAGAGCCCGGTTCATCTTCGCTGCTTGATGCGCTGTCCAGGGCCTGCGGGTCCTCTAGAAAGGCATCATCAAGCTGTCGAGAGATTTTCAGAAAAGAAACAGTGTAAGTTCCCACTGCTTGTTTTTAAACATACACAACTCCCCCACCCCCGGTTCCTAACCCCATTACACCCCATCATCAACAGTCACTTCTTAATCATTCATTTACCTGAGCAATGTCTTTTCCATTCACCTTGTCCTCCGATGACTCAACCGAGCTGTGTTCGCCTTCCACCTCTAGTGGGGTGAACAATGAGAGGCCTTCATGCTCATTGGGGTGCCTCACGAGAGTTTGGGTTTCGGGTTCCGGCGTATCCATCAACGGCTGAGTCAAAGAGCCCTCGTGGGAACTGTCGCTGATGTAGCGCTTTCTCCACACAAGTCCAAAGGCCCTCGGGGATAAAACAAAGTCCAAAGTGCTCACAGGGGTGGTGAAGGAGTCCATGTTTCCATGATTTCTAAAGCACGCATCCTTGGTAAAAGATGGCCTCTTCTGTCCCGGCGCTGGGACTTATGGGGTGATAGTGTTGCGCTCTGACTGGCAGAAGGCGCTGGGAGGAGTTCTCAGAAGGGTGACATGGCCCTCATCTGGGCGGGTCACCCCGCCCTGGAACACCACAGATTGGTCAAATCTGCTCTGGGGGTGGTCCTCGGCGGCCGAAACCCATCGCGATTGGTAGAGAGCATTGGGAGGAGTTCTTAGAGGATCACGAGCCACATCTGGATGGGTCCCCCCACCCTGGAACACCCCTGATTGGTCACATCACCTCTTGGGGCAGGCCTATGGGGGCAAAACCCCTCCTGATTGGTAGAGGGCAGCGAGAGGAGTTCTGAGAGTGGTTACATGACACACTTTGCTTCCAGTCATGTGTCCACCTTGACCCCAGAAGTAATACCCCCATGGGTGGGGCTGCTGCTGAGAGGCAGGTGGGGCTTAAGAGGTCGAGGGGCGGGGTTTTAGGGGTCATGGGGCTGGTTTGGGTTTGATTGACGGTAGGGTCCTACTGGACACTCTTAGAGGCCCTTGCCTTCCAAAAGGGGGGCTTTGTGAATTTAGTATCAGCTCTTCTTGAAGGGAGGATTGATTCCTGAACCGCATGAGGTAAAGTAACAAATCCATTGAGCTAGCCACACCCTCAATCTCATCCAAGCCCCCAGGCCCCCCTTCATCTTGGAATCTGGGTTTAAATGTCATACCCCAAGGAGAGTCTCTTATACATCAGTCTCTGTGTCCCAGGACAACAAGCCATTCTTCTCAGCCACTTTAGCCCATGCTTACCTGACCCACTGGATGATAGGGAGATGTTGGAATTTGTGGGCCCCTTCTGTTAGTGGGCCTGCTGGCAGGGTGGGATTCAGTAGTATGGAAACCGGACACCCTTGGAGGCCCTTGCCTTCCAAAAGGGTGGCTTTGTAAATTTAGTGTCGGGTGTTCTGGAACGAAAGTCCTTCGACATTCGGGACTTCACTTTGTTTTGAAGCTTGCTGAAGATTTGCTTCAGGCGCATTAACATCTGTTTGAGAACTTTTCTCCTTGAAGGGGATGGTGTCCTAGCTCTGGAGGCCTTTGGTGACTTTGGGGGAGAACCGTCAGGACTTCCAGTTACTTTCTCCTCAGCTTGCAAAAGCCCTGTTGTACTCGTAGCAATGGACACCATCTTTGGTTGCCTGGAGGGAGCTGTTTTCCTCATTCCATCCTGCTTCTTGCTCTTGTCTGCTGGAAGGAGCCAAACCACTGGTATCTTCTGGTTGGATGATGCTGAGGAGTCTCCTGGAGTCCATCGCTGTGGAATTCCATGGGATCTTCTGGGCAAGTCAGCACCTGCAGAGCCAGCTGGTCTCTTCCATCGAAGCTTACTGCACTTCTTGCAGATTTTGATTGGCGGCTGGTCCTGGAGCTTTGAATTCACAGTGCCATCGAACCCATGTGAATCCATGATGTCTGGAAGACCATGCAGCTCAGCAGATGTCTCCTTCTGAGTTTTCTTACCCTTCATCTTTCCTGGATGTGCGTTGCGGCACTGCAGGCAAACTGAGACCTGGGCCACCAAGGGGCGGGAGCTGCTCAACATTTCCGTCAGGTGCTTGATCTGCAGGTCGTGTGCAGCCTGCCCAGCAATGAGAGAGTCAAGGGTGGATCTTGTTAGCTGCTCAGAGCCTGGGGCCTCTGGGGCAACCTGGTGGCATTGGGTCCTGGGAAGATCTGCCCTGCCCTCACCTGCCTGTGCCCCTGGCCCCAGACAGGAGCCTTCTCCCAAGGTAACCTTCCTCTCCATGTGCAGCTCCAGCTTCTCTTCAGTCCCTTTGCTGTCACACACACTGGTAAGGGGCTTTTTGAACTCGCTTCTATAAATCTGGAGTGTCGCTTCGAGTGTCTTCTCTGCTATTGTGGTTCCTGGAGGTGGCGATGTCAGATCCATCCCTGCTGGCAGAGTGCAGCAATCTGGGTTCGTCTGGTTTCCTGCCGTGCTATCATTCCTGCCCGTCTCCATGGTGGTATCTTCCACTGGCGTTGGAGGACGTGTGGAAGAAGAGGAGCTTGTGCTTTGCCTCCCTGTGTGCAGGAAATCGGTCTCCATCTCACTGAACTCCACACTGGCTCCCCTGGCTTGGACGGCGTGAGGCAGCTCTGCCGGGGGCTCTGGATCCAGGGTGAGCAGCCCCTCTGCATGATGAGATGCTCACGCCTTATGTGGAGTTCGATGGGAGTGGGCAGGCTGTTGTCCCAGTAGAATGCTGTCCTGTTAACGCCTGGCTCCTAGGGGCGGAGTAGCGGGCAGAACGGTCTCTCTCAGAGGAGCATCTCTGTGCGACTCTCTCCCGACAACAGGAAAAATAACCGTTTGGATCTCAGAGCATTTTCTACGAGCCGCGTGATCCTGCAGCTTGACCCCGCCGTGGGCACAAACCTGGCCAGGATGGCATCAGGGGATGCCATAATCCTGTGGGCCTTTTGGGGCAGGGCTCCCCAGGGGCAGACACATGGCTCCTGGATCTCCTGTGCATGCTGAGGGCTGGTGTCGGATCTCAGGGGCTTTGGGATCTTTGCTGGAAATCCACATTCAGGCCGATCTGTGTTGAATTCCCATTGCTGCTTGGTGTCCTGCTCACCCAGCAATGGCTCCCCCGGGATGGGGGTTTGTGGAGCCCACAGTTGGCTCTGCAGATGCTTCTGTCGGATGTTGAAGTCTGAGCCATGGGCTGACATCTGGTCCAGACCTATGTTCTGCTCTCGCTGGTCTCATCTGCTGTGGGCAGGGGGCCTGGGGAGAGGCTGGGCTTGGATGGGATGAGTGGATCCTTCCCAGCTTGCGACAGTCATGGTCTCCTTGTGTTGCAGAGGGCTCTGACCAAGTCACGGAGGCTTCTCTCAGAGAAAAGGAGCTGGGACTCCAGAGGGGAGAGGTGGTGGATTCCATGGAGGAATAGCAGAACTGTCTCATCACAGATGTCGACACACTCGGCCTGTGGGAGAGAGCAGACAGGGACAGATGGGACATGGCCCTGCTGAGCAAAGGCAGGGCTTGGGCTCAGCCTTCCAACTGTAGTGCAATGGGGCAGTGCCTAGGCATGCATTGCACACCACACCCTTACACAAGGACATCAGCTGGGTAAGGAAGGACTGAGAGGGGGAGCTAGCACTCATTTTATCTAGAATGATAACCCCTTCGTCACACGCACATGTGCAGCACCTAGCACAATGGGGCCTTGAGCATGACCGGGGATCTACTGCTATTTAAATAGAAAGATTAGCTAACAACAATTGGTTTGGGGGAGGAAGATGTGAGCATGTGTGTGTAACCCTTGCCAGAGGATGTTGTGAAGGCCAAGACTATAAACTATAAAAGGAACTAGATAAATTCATCAATGGCTATTAGCTAAGGTGGGCAGGGATGGTGGTCCATAGTCTATGTTTGTTTGAAGCTGGGAATGGGCGACAGGGGACGGATCATTTGAAGATTCCCTGTTCTGGTCATTCCCTCTGCTGCACTGGCATTGGCCAGTTTTGGAAGACAGGATACTGGGCTAGATGGACCTTTGGTCTGACCCAGTCTGGCTGTTCTGATGTTCTTACATTCTAACCCACTGGAAAACTGTCCTCTTCTAATGGCTGATACACTAGAGACTAACAACCTATCATTGCTTCCAGTTAATGGAGTTTCTCCGGTGGTGGAGGTCTGTGCTATGGTCCTGAAAGTCCTGGGTTTGAACCCAACTGATGACTCATGTTTGGGGAGTATCACAGGGTGTCCCACTCACTGCTTGTCTGGTGCCTACTCCGGGGATTAGCTCTCGAGGTCAATGCCCCTTCCAATTGTCGCATGTGATCACTGTCACTCCCACAATGACCCAGACAGT